>NC_044549.1:114809155-114902118 GCF_007565055.1 Rhinopithecus roxellana | reverse complement strand
AGCACTTTGGGAGGCCGAGGCGGATGTATCACTTGAGGTCAGGAGTTTGAGACCAGCCTGACCAACACGGTGAAAACCCATCTCTACTAAAAATACAAAATTAGCCAGGCATGGTGGCACATGTCTGTTATCCCAGCTACTTGGGAGTCTGAGGCAAGAGAATCGCTTGAACCCAGGAGGTAGAGGTGGCAGAGTGCCAGGATCACACCACTGCACTTTAGCCTGGGCAACAAGAGCAAAACTCCATCTTAAAAAAAAAAAAAAAAAGGGTGGAAATAGCACATTAACTTAAAGTGTTAGTTCTTTAGTATGTTTAATGAAACATATGTGAGAGCATTACATTTTTTCCCTATTTGCCATAAACGATGAAAGATTTGCCACAGAATAGCACTAAAACACAGCTATTCGAAAATCGCCACCTTTGACAATTTTGCTAAAGTCAGCATCAGATTCATGGCTGAGTGACCTGTGCAGTCTTGCAGGGCCCTGCACTCAGAAGGCCTCTAGCTTGGGGTTTAACATGCTGTGGTCATCATCTTGAATGCTTAATACATTTTTAACAAAATGCTCAGTGTCTTCATTTTGCACTGGGCCCTGCAAATAATATATTCAATCCTGTCTAACGTCCTGTGGACTTCATATTTATTCCATAGGAGCTTACCCAGCAGTCAATTCAGGGTTTCATTTAGAGTGAGTGCCTAAAGTACAAGCATGATACTGTCCATTGAGAGGAGAGTAGAAGACTTCAGAAATGAGAGAAGGAAGTGGCAAATAGATGTTTCACAGCAAAACTGTGAGGCTTGATCCACCCTCCAGTGGAAGGTTCCATAACCAGATAGAAGGTTATTTCAGCCTTTAAAAGGTAGCAGAGATACCTTGGGAGAAAAGGCCAAAATTTTTCTAAGGAAATAAAAGTTTGAATCACTCCAGTGATAGGACTAGTACTTAACCCCAAGACAGCATAGCTGTCTATCAGAGAACACAAGAAAACATTTTGTTGGCTGTAAAATGTTAATATCCTTTATTATCACTCCTCTAGCATGCAAAACCACCTCTTGAAGAGCCTGCCAGAATAAATTAACCCTAAAGCTACACTCAAGTTGTTTTCCCAGCTGCACTGTTGAAAAGAATTATTTAATCCTGTACATGTGAAATTTGGACAATTTATTCCAGAAATGATAACCTACATTTGGCGTAATCGAAACGACAAGCATTTTCCCTGACAATAATTAGCCAAAGTAAGGTATGGTGTTGGAGCAAAATCAATATAGAATTAAGCCCAGCTGACTCTAACACTTCAGAACTGCACCGCCCTGAGCAAGTTACTTAGTATCTCTGAAAGTCGTTTTCTGTAAAATGGGTCCAGGATTTCTCTGGTGACTAAATGGACGGTTTAATAGAACGGTTAATTATATCACAGTGGTTCTGCCCCTTACTGGTTGTGTAATCCCTGGCAAGTTACTTTATCTCTGTGTCAGAGGGGTGTCTATTAGTTTTGAATCCAAAAATCACCTGACAGGTAGATAATCCATTGTAACCCTGACTCCCACTGCATTGGGAATGTGTCCCAAATTTGTCATTGTTCCACATCTACTGGGCGCCCACCTGGCTGACCCACACCACATCATTGGACCTTCTGTAGATGTCAAATAATGAACCTGCACTTGTTCCCACCAGTTTCTCATTGTCCAGAATCCAAATAGCAGAATATCCCTTGAGACACCGATTTTGCACAAGTTATTCAGTCCCATACACATCTATTCTGTTGAAATAGATTGTGCCTGACTAAGCCTGATTGAGAACCAGGTGTGTTTTGCATGTGACCTTCACTTTATATATCTGTAGGTATGTGCTATGGTCTGAATATGTGTATCCCAACAAAATTCTTATGTTGAAAACCTAATCACCAAGGTGATGGTATTAGGAGGGTGGAGACTTTGGGAGGTGATTAGATCAAGAGAGCAGAGCCCTCATTAATGGAATTAGTGCCCTTATAAAAGAGACCCCCCCAGAACTTCTCTGTCCGTTTTACCATGTGAGGACACAGGGAGAAAGCACCATCTATGAACCATGAAATGGGTCCTCACCAGACACCAACTCTGCCAGTGCCTTGATCTTGGACTTTTCAGCCTCCATAGCTGTAAAATTTGTTGTTCAAAATCTACCAAGTTTATGGTATTTTGTTATAGCAGCCTGAATAGACTAAGAAAGCATGAACTAATATTCTTGTGGGATTTAGATCATGTTATAATTTTCCTTGTCCACTCCCCACTACAGTTGTAAATTCTTCCAGGACAAGGGCAGTGGCTTGGTCATCATCTTTGTTCCACCAGTGCTCATCAAACAGCACACTTACCTCCCACAGTCTGCACATTCAACAGTGTCGGAAAAAAATAAGTAAAGATCTCAGCCCAAAGTAGACCCTCAATAACTATTAGTGCCCCTCAAATAATACCTTCCTTTTTCTTTTACCAAGTAAGGCTGGGCTAAGCTCTTAGCATTTGTTTTTAAGGTTAAGTATTTTACTTGATTCTTACTCTTTCGACATAGGTAAATCATGTGTGATATATGGGGATAATTCAGTGTTGCAATACTAGCCCAAAGGTTACCACTAGCACTATGCTTTCCAAATACTGGTTGCTTGATCAGTATTTGACAGATAAATGGATAAATCACTGAAGAATTTTCAATCTGCTTTAATATCTCCACTCCCTTTCATTGTAGATATGGCTAAGAATATAGTAAACTAGCACTTTCAAATTCAGAAAGACCAGAGCACACAGGCTGGCCAATGTAAGAGGCATGCTTAACTCCAACCCTTATTCATCCGCCGCCCCTTTGTTTTGTAAGACCAGAGAGTGGCCAGCACAGAGACTCCTCCCAATGTTTTATGAAAACTAAAAGATGTGTCATCTAAGCTTTAATTAAAGAGGGAAATTATAGACTGCAACATGGAAAATTTTTAAAGTCTCTGGCACTCCATTATCTTCATTTAAAAGCTCAGGTAAACACATATCCCATCCATTTGGTAAATTTCAACTAAGGTAAGTTACTAGGCTTTTATAAAGTTTTATAAATGACAAAATCATATTCACATAAGTAAGTATCATAAAGGAACCATGCAAAAGTACACTAATGGCTGTTCATGGCTTCTAACTATGTTGGCTTTCTACTGTTTGTTTATTTATTATTATCTTTTTTTTCCCTGAGCTTCCAAAACAGTCAGAAGTCCCTCAAGAGGAAGCTATGGTAAAATAGAGTATTGCAAAGGGCAGCGGGTCTCAAACTTCTAAATTTCCAAAGGCTTCAAGATCACCTAGAAGACTTGTTAAAGATTGTTGGATTTCACCCTCAGACTTTCTAATTCAGTAGATCTGGGATAGTGGCCAAGAATTTGCATTTCTGTAACTTTTCAGGTGGTGCTGATGCTGCTGGTCCAGGAACTACACTTTCAGAAGCACTGGCTTAAAGCAGAGTCAGTATTGAGGATGCACAGCATCCCGGTTAATGGTAAAAGCTTTGGATTAGACACATAGGTTAGAATTATAGTTCCCCATCTGCATTAAATACTTGGCATGTTCATGATCATCCACCTTCCTCTGAATAACTTTCCACATTTGGAGGAACTCCCATGTAATCAGTTCCACCGGCCCCAGTGATGAAGTCAAACTCAAACTGCAGCCAGATACATGTGACCTGTGCTTCATTCATCAGATTCACCCACTGAGCCATCAGTTCTAAAGTGAGCAATGTGTGGAAACAGGCCCTGTGGGCAGCTTCCATTTTGCTGCCTTTGGGAGTGATTACAAGGTCAAGCTCCTGATATCCAAGAGGCATCAGTGCAATGAGGTCACGTTTCTGGCATGTATTGCTTGGTATAGCAGCTTCCTCAACAGGCCAGTGAAGCAACCTGACCTTGGTCACTGTTTCTAGAAAGTTCACCCTTGAGTTCTGTCTCCAGCTGCTCAAATGTTCTATGGGCCACCTAATATCCTATAATAAATTCCTTTCTGCCAGAATGGTAGTACCTCAGAACTCTGTCTAATAATAACCACATTCTAACATCGCAACCAATAAGTATCATTAGAACCTCAATTTCCTTCTTTGCAAATGCTAATATTACATAATGACAGTGTTCAAAAAATTTGTTATATATTATAGATTAACACACATACATGTATTGATTCTTCTGATAGATATTTTTAACCACAAATGTATTTTGTTGTATCACAAGGCTCCAATTCATAAACCACAATAACCTTATAAAATAATGGAGTTCATTTTTCACAAACAAAATGCTTTTTTTTTTTTTTTTTAACTAACATCAAGTGGCAATAAAAATAAATTTATATTGAAGTATTTTTTTCTTTCTTACCTTTTCTCCTCTTAGAGTTTTGGATATTTTGAAATATAAAATACTTAATATTTCAAAATGAAAAGTAGCTACTAGTAAATTGCCTGGAAGAAACCAAACAGTATGGAAGTGATGTTTCCAACATAGAGGCTTTCCCTAGGCTATGTCTAACAGAGCAGGAGAGAAACTAAAATGTGTTTTTCTGCTTCTACTTTATCCACAGCCCCAAGAAGCCCTGCTGGCAAAGTTGTCACATCTAATCTTGGCTTACACTCCTGGATGCAGTTTACTAACCTCATTTGTTTTCCAGCTCACAAGCTAAGAGTCCAATGCAGTTGCGAGTTTTGATTGCAATTTTCTTTTAACATCCAGTCCTCAGTACAGATTCTGTTGTCATTCTCCTTACTTGAACTCTTTGAGTGCAGGCACCAAACTGGACCACACGTTCACCTCTCACTCCCAGCCCCTTTTTTCTCTACTTTCATTAACACCCTCCATTCCTGGAGGCCATGGCAATATTCAGTCAAGAACCAGGGATGCAGAGTCAAATAGTTATAGGCCTATATTTTAAGAAAACTGATGCTGGGAGAGATTTTGTACATTTTCCCATTATCTCACACCTAGCAAGTTTGAAAAGAAGATTTGATCTGAGGTCTCCCTGATTCCAATAGTCCCACCCGTTTTACAATACTGCCTCCATCTTTAAATGCATGTAAAATAGGAATTACACTTATTTTGTTTACCTTTTGAGAGCCTGACTTAATAACTGTGTTTTAAATAGAGTAATATTTACTCAAGTGGAAGTCACCTGACCTTCTACTAGAATTCCTGTTTTGATGTGAGACTGGTATCTTAGTCTTGATTCCTTAAAAAATCCAAGTCTGAGGCAAACTGTACATGCTAAGTCATCAATAGCAGGTGCAATTTCCAAGGCAGCAAGAATGAGGAATTAAAGGGTGAGAACAAGGAAAGGGAGAAAAAGTATGAGACAGGGATATTGTGGAGCTTCACAAGGAAGTCAGTTGCTCAGACACGTGGGGTGGTCTCCAGATAGGCCATGTGAAACCATCTTGGAACGATCAGTCAGGAGGGAAATTTACACCCTTCTTTCAGTCACCTCTTAGTCATTGGTCAGAGTCTGCCCCATGATAGGGCAACCCTCTAACATTTACTGTTTGCATTCTCCTATCTTCTGCATATCTGCTGGGACAGAAGTCAGACCCTGTGTCCTGTGCAAGCAACATTCTTTCTAAGCCTGGGAGCAGTAAGAGGGTCCTCTGTGGGTCTTGTCAATTTGGACCTAGAGTTTAGACCTGGGTGTTGAGCCACTGTAGCCAACCCTCACCCCAGCAAATGATGTGTTATGAGGCAAAGTGATGGCAATGGTGGCAAAGCCTCTTATTAGGCAAGTTACCAAGACCCAGGCAGGCACAATGCTGGATCCAGAATGTTGGTTAGAAAGAGATCCTTATGATCCTTCTAATTCTAACAGCCTATGATTTAAAGAATCCAAGTGGGGGTTGATGACCTATTTAAGATCAGACAGCAAGTTAGCAGCAGAGGACTGACACTCAAAACTCTAGAGAATTAGTTTGGTACTCTTTTCACTACAGAACAGCTTCCTTAAGACTTCCCTCAAATTCTATTATATCTACAATCTTTTAAGTCAGCAGTCCCCAACCTTTTTGGCACCAGGGACCAGTTCCATGGAAGGGATGGGTGGGTGGTTTTGAGATGAAACTGTTCTACTTCAGATCATCAGGCATTAGATTCTCTTAAGAAGCATGCAACCTAGATCCCTGTCATGCACAGTTCACAGTAGGGTTCGTGTTCCTACGAGAATCTAATGCTGCCACCAATCTGACAAGAGTGGAGCTCAGGTGGTAATGCTGGTTCTCCTGCCATTCATCTCCTGCTGTGTGGCCCAGTTTCTAACAGGCCCACGGACCAGCACCAGTCCACCACCCTGAGGGTTGGGGACCCCTGCTTTAAGCCACAGGTAGCACACAAATATCTAAATGGGCCTAGACCAGTATCACAAACTAGTAAATTGTGAATTGTGCCATTTATTTATATATTAGACCACAACAGAGCAACTTCCCCTTTTTCTTGAAACATGTAGTCATTTGATTTGTCATTCATACTTCCAATTTTGATGGAGCAAAGAAAGGTGGAATACTTAGCATAAAAAGCAGTATGTGTGATAATCAATGAAAGCTGCCAGTGGTGTGCTAGATCCAGCTCATATGAGATTGTATGAGTATCCTCCATACTCCTTTATGTTAATTTTCAATTAGCCATGGTGAAAAATCATCAAATGCTACATATCAGCGTTTTTATTTTCTGGGGAGCCAGGTCATCATAAATATCAACCAGCACACAACTGCATATGGCCTCAGAACATGATGAGGTGTAGCAAATCAGGGAAAACCTATTCCCTTTAAAGGTGACAGTGACAATGAGCCTTAAAAGTATTGCCACATCAGAATACACATTCATCACAGTTGATCTCCAAGTCTTCTAGGAAGTCAGAAATACAAGTTCTTAAGCTAAAACCTCCCATTTAAAAATATGAACTTAATTTTTTTCCAAACATCTCCCTAAGACAAACTGGAACTCTTGGCCTCGAGTTCACAAATCCCGCTTTACACCAAGTATGATCCCAAAGGGTAGCATCCTATACATCTTCAACTAAACATCAATATGAAAGATTTGGCCTAATTTTTCTTCAGAAAAAGCTAATAAAAGATGCTCCCTGGACTTCATTCCATACAAAACAGTCCTTTATTTAACATAGCAGCAGCATCATTCAGTATCTATCTGGCTACCAGAAATACACTGACCTATATAGGAGGTTTGTAAGATGTAAAGTTTTTACTTCACTTTTCCAAAAGTTCTCATTGAACTAACTCTTTTCATATCACTTTACAAAGTTCCAGATGATTTCCAGGCTGCCGATTTTAATATTAAGCTCTATTTGAGCAGGTCCCAGTGAGATAATTAACAATACAAGAAAATATTTTTTATTCTACCCAAGTAAATATCTATATTATCTAAAAATGACAACAGATGGAAAATACACTGGGGAGAAAACTTTGATTCCAAATTCTAAATTATGATCTGTCGGAAATGATGCTATTGCTTGCAATAGTGTAGTGAAGTCCAAGAATCTCTTGTATTACGAACAGATGCATCCACAAGAAATACATCTGAGGGTGGCCTCTGCCTTGTGGCCAGAACTGCAATTTGCATAGTTTGCCATTGTCTGTAACTTTGCTTCACTGACTCCCAGTGAACTTGAAGATTTGGCACAAAATGACCCTAGCCCTCGAATTTAAATTCACTTATCTTGTTTCTTGAATTTCTGGGTATATTCTTTTTCTGAATTCTCTCTGGCTCCACAAAAGGTGCCTGGCTGGATGTCTTGCTGTCAGGTGTTTTATGTAAATATCTGATCTAGAGTTTCATCAGTAAGCACAGCTGGGGGAATCTGGAAACATCCTATTATGAGGAGTTGCATAGTGCTGAGTAGAGCATGTAGGAAACACAGATGTAACTATATAAGCAGTTGGATGCAGAAGAAACATTCCACTAGATTCTATCCCAATCTTAAAAATTTTTGTCTAAACCTTAATTCACTTCTACGCCACATTCTGTCTGCCAGCCCAGAACATCTTTGGAGCTAATTTTTCAAATTTATAGTTACCATTTACATGCTATCTAAGTAGAACTTATTCCTATGTTTCAACTTTGCAGCATCAAGCAACATAGTTGTATTTATGAATGGGGTGTCTGAAAAGCCAGAAAACACAGGAAAAACTTTTAAATATTTTGTTAGTTACACTTAAAACATAACTTGCTTAATGCATTTTACTTCCATTAGAAACCATTTTGGGTAAAGTATCTCTAAGTTTAAAACAGTGAGTACAATTGTCAATATACTATACAATGTCCCGAAAAATCTGGAAACACAAAGGGAAATGTGAACTTATATTACTTTTTTTTCCGATGAAAAATTGTTCAGACCTCGAGTACATTCAGTGTCTTTCCTTGTTCAGTGAAAGAAAAATTGTGCCAGTGATCACACTTTTTGTCTCAGACGGAAAATTATACTATCCAAATGTAAAATTCGGCTAGATGCAGTGGCTCATGCCTGTAATCCCAGCACTTTTGGGAGGCTGAGGCAGGCTGATCACTTGAGCACAGGAGTTTGAGACCAGCCTGGGCAACACGGCAAAACCTCATCTCTACAAAAAAAAAAAAAAATAATAATAATAAAGAAAAGAAAACCACAAAAATTAGCCAGGCAATGTGGTATGCGCCTGTAGTCCCAGTGACTTGGTAGGCTTGAGAGGTGGGAGGATTGCTTGAACCCAGGAGGTTGAGGCTACAGTTAGCCAGGATCATGCCACTGTACTCCAGTCTGGATGACAGAGTGAGAAGTAAGACCCTGTTCTCCCCCGCCACAGAAAAAAATTCTTTTCATTCCTTTCTCTACAATTGGACATGCAAAAGAAAAATATGTCTAAAGAACTGCAAATAACCACAAATCCAACCAGCTTGAATACATTGCATCCAAGACTTTAGCACCATTACTTTTTTTTTTCCCCAAGCTTGTAACCAGACACAGTCAGGAAGAAATAGGAGACAATAAATAAAACAAATGGGCTATTTCTCAAATGCAAATATTTTGGCTCAAGTTGAAAGATTATATTGTTTATAGACATATGATATTTTAAAACTGCAAAAGCAATATTCTCTTAAAATCTACCACATGCTGAGCAGAAAAACGTGTAATCTATTGCAGTATTGAGCAGAAAATATTTTCCCAGGGCACATAACCATGGGCATGAGGAAGACTAATAAATACTATTTTGACAAGGTTACTAGAAAGAAAATTTTCAATTGGTAAACTTTATAATCTAGAGCAGGATGCCCCTGATTACTAACTTTCACTGATCTTATTTATTTATTAAGACTACTTTATATTCTACTCAGGTTCTATTTACCAAGTAAAAAGGAAGGAAATAAATTCCTATTCCCTTGAGTAACTCAGTATCTTCGACATTAAAAATTGTATGGACAGGCTTTGCATTTTATGGGTTAAACCATTATTTAAAGATTACCCACATTACCTGGTCACATCAGTCTTCATGACCACAGGAAAAACAAAATAGCTTTTCTGTTGCTCCGTCAGAGGTCAGTCTATTTCTGTGTACCAGAAAATCTGAACTTGTTTAGTTTTGTTATTAACAGAAGCCTACTTTGTTATAGTGTTATTAAAATGTATAGACTTCATCTGCATGTTTTCTTTCTTGAAATACTACATAGTAGCTAAAAATAAAACACTATTTCACTACCCATCCATGGGTATATTTAACCAAATATATAAATAGTGCAGAGGATTATTGACATACTCATATATTAGGCAATTTAACAAGCCTTTACCTTCCAGAAAATGCTAAGAATCTATATCTCAAAAAATTTGCAGTTAGAAGAAATATGAAAAGAAACGATCAAAGATATTATCCAAAATTTACTGACATCCTGTTATCAAATTCAGTGCATATAACTACCTCTGGAAACTTCTGGATACACAGCAGCTGGGTCAATTAATGCTTAAGAGAGTTGTAACAGATTATCCACATATCCTGTCTCTCAGGACTTCGTTGTTGGAGTCTTAAAGGTGCCATGAGCTTCAGACAAATCTCGTGCTCATCGTGGGAGAGTTAACCAAGGTTTTGCTGAGAACCTCTAGGATGGCACTGCAGAAGAATCTATTCAGGTTCCTGTTGGATTCTCATATCAACATGAAGCAAACCCAGCATTAGAGGAGTAAAGACAATGTTACCACAATGCTATTAGAGCTATTACTGGCAGACCTCCCTTCTCTCTGCCTTGAAGCAAAAGCACCAGTTCTGACTGCTCCTGCAGGAACTACCTGAATTCAGACTTCTCTGGCTGTAATTCTAATACATCAATATTTGCTATAAAAAATATTAGTGCCTGGCCTATAAACCCCTCCTAATAAATCAGTACACAAACTATCCATCTATCTAACTGATGTTTTATTTCTCAGGTAGCTACTCATTCTTCTTTCCAAGCCATTATTTACACAACCACACAGGAATAGTCAGCAGAAGAGAGACTGCGAGGGTGTTAACAATGTCTAAATTATCAAGCAAGCCCATATCTCTAAATAATTCTAACCGCCTTATAGCTAAATTTCTATCCATAACCCATGTTCCATGAATCAATTTGCATGTGTTCCAGGACAGGCCCTGCCACATTGGCTCTTGGACTCAGTCAACGTCCATCAGATTCAGGCATGACAGCATGGCTGAAGGGTGTGCCTTTCAAACCCATTCAATCCCAGAGAATCTCAGCACTTGTGCACATAAGGATGTTTGTGTCCCTGTTTTCAACATGATTTTCAAAGTTAACCCCTCGAGTAGAATTACAGGGGCAAAAAAATAGCAAACATTACTCTAAAACCACTTGTCATCACAGCTGTGACTTCAGCCTCTGTCTTTCATAGAAAGCTGGAAGACACAGGCCACTTGAAGAGCCCCCTCCCTTGTGACAAAGCCCTGCTTTAGCACAGCCAGCCTGGCCAGGCTGTGCTTCTTAGCTCCGATGTCCTGAATTTTCTCTTCTTTTATTCTGTTAATTTTCTTTCTTCTGTATTACAATTATCTTTGCTGCATTCTAATCCTTTCCAAATGGCTTTGTATTAGACTTGACTTCTCACCCTTTGATCCAATAATTGGGTTTTCACTTTCCCCTATCAGCTTTGCGGCCTGTTCATACAACCTGGCCCTCTCTTCTCCTTCCACTCACTCTTCTCAGGCACATTACAAATCCTCTCCACTTTACTATTCATCTTTCTTTGGCTGTGAGATTATCTACTTGTATTCTCTCTAAAACCTTTGTTCTCATGTTGTATTTTCTAGAGGAAATGTCACCTGTAATCTTATTTTCAGCTCTTCACACATCTCATATTTTCCCTCATGATTAATTTATGTTAATGCTGGGAGTTATTATGGTTGGCTCCAGCCAAGTCTCTAGGGAGTTTGTATCATCTAAATATAATCAATTAGCAATCACAAATTGCTTTGAAAAATGTGTTCCTAGTCTCTGCAATTCAAATTCAGAGACTTATTTAGAAAAGAAAAGGAAAATAAGGTTTTATCACCTAATACTTCTTACACACAAATAATGGAATACAGGTTCTCGTCACCCCAGAATACTTCAAGGTGGGACTATTGTGTAATTCTGATCTCTTTAAACAAATAAAATATTTCCTTGAAAACCAAACAATGGATTTTAGAGCATAAATCACAGAACTAGAAAATTGCTTTTTTCCCTCTTCCCCAAAAAAGTTAAAACAAAAATCATATAGCATAAGCTAAACCAGACATGAAACATCCTAGATTAACTGAAGTTATTTTCATTATACTTTTTGATTAGGTAGCCTTGGCCAGAAATATGTTATCAAAGAACAAAACTGTGGAGCATTCAGAGAAGTTATAATAGTGTATGTGTCATTTGTAAGTTATGTAAATATCTCATTTAAAATTGTAAGGGATTAAACAGTTACCTCTCACATTTTTGTAATTAATACAATATTGTAGAATCTCATCATTTAGTTCATTTTGTGAATCAGAAACACAGATTCCTAATTATGTATTTGTTATAACATATATTTAAGTCATCACAGCAGGCTTTCCAGTCAATTTTTAATGACAGTCCTGATTTTCATTTCACCAATGTTGTTTTAATATTTGGACTCTTTACATAAAGAAAAGCACTAAAAAGAGCTTAACTTTTTGGGGGGTGGGGCATGACCTCTTTAAGAATTGGATAAAAGACTTAACTCTCTCCCCAGAAAATCAAATGAGAACCTATGCAAGTACACACCATACATCACACAAGCACAGAATTTTACCTGCGATTTTAGATATTTCCCAGAGCTAATTGTTCATGGCTGGGGTAAGATCCCAAGGACCGCAGTGTAGCCTTAATAACACTTGGATTACTTTGTTAAAATTTCTAAATGCCATTTTACACTAGACATTAAGAGTCTTTTCTAAAATGATAAATGTCAACAGACAAATGTGAGAAATGCTCCGAAACTTTATGTACTTTCATTGTTAAGAGATAGACAAGAATACATTTAAAAAACCCAAACCTTTACTGTCCAATACAGTCATCACTAGCTACATGGAGATAGTGGGCGCTTTGTAATGTCACTCCTCTAAACTGAGATATGCATTAAGTGTTAGTTAACCAGATTTCTAAATCTTAGTTCTGAACATTATAGAGTATCTCATTAATAATTTTCATTTGATTATAAGTTGAAATAACATTTTGGAAGTAATGTATGAAATTAATTATATGACAAATTAGTTTCCTGTTTCTATGTTTCAGATGTAGCTACTGAAATATTTAAAATTGCCCACGTGGCTTGTAATATGTTTCTGTTGAAAAGTGCTGGTCTAGAAAAATATAAATCAACAGTTATTCACTATGTACATAATCCGGTAGTGGGATATGAAAATCTTCTACCTACAGGGAATAATTACATACCAGACTTATAATGCATTTCTTATCTATGTTTTTTTCTTGGGGGGCTGGGGGACAGCCTCTCACTGTGTTGCCCAAGCTTGCCTCGAACTCCTGTGCTCAAGTGATCCTCCCACCTCAGCTTCCAGATAGCTGAGACTACAGGCACGCACCACCACCTCCTGCCAATATTTCTGATCTAAAGACCTAAAATAACTGCAATTGCTCCTTGCCTTGTCTCCTTCTTCCTCCATTACTTCCACTATCACTGACCCCTCTGCCTTCTTGTTCTCTGTCAACTTTGCATCTTCCATCACTATCTGCTCCTGGCCATGTTTCCCATCAGTCACTGCCATGACTGTCCAGTACCAGAAGACTAGAAGATTCCCTGCCCACAAGATCACTTCACATCAAGCCACGTGGCCTCCTACCACTGTTGGACTTAATATTGTTTCATTTTCTTTCTTATTTTTTTTCTCACAATGGCCTGGTTTGTATTATGGAGCTTTGGCCTCAGAAAAGCAGATAATTCTGGCTATTTGTTAATACTCCCTTCCTTGAAGAAGTTTATGTTCATGTATTAGTCAAGACATTTAAACATAAAATGACAGAATTAAAAGGAAAATGCAATTGAGTGATGAACTGTGTGGGGAGGATTATAAATAACTACAGCTTCTTTAAAAATTTAAAGCATAAATTACTGCCTAACAAGTTTTCTCTCTTAAATGTCACCAATAGGAACAGAGTCAACAAGGTTATATCTACACAGCGCCAAAGTAATTGACTGAAATGTCAATTTCAGTCAATTGGAGAAATGTTGATTTATAAGAAAGCAGAAATATAAATTTCAGTTCAACGTTTTGATGACTATAAGCAATGGCTTGGATATTATCTCAGATGTTATATACTCATACACAAGTTCAAGTTTTTTAATTGCTTGCAAACAATTGGAACATTTACATATCAAAAATTCAAGTCCTTGGCCAGGTGCAGTGGTTCACACCTGTAATCCCAGCACTTTGGGAGGCCGAGGCAGGTGGATCACGAGGTCAGGAGATCGAGACCATCCTGGCTAACATGGTGAAACCTCCTCTCTACTAAAAAAAAAAAAAAAAAAAAAAATTAGCTGGGTGTGGTGGCGGGGGCCTGTAGTCCCAGCTACTCGGGAGGCTGAGGCAGGAGAATGGTATGAACCCAGGAGGCAGAGCTTGCAGTGAGCCGAGATCACGCCACTGCACTCCAGCCTGGGCGACAGAGCGAGACTCTGTCTCAAAAAAAAAAAAAAAAAAAAAAAAAAAAAAAAAAAAAAAAAAAAAATTCAAGTCCTTGAGAATTGTAAGAAAAGAATTCTGAGGAAACTTCAAAGCAGGAAACCAGAAACATTTAGAAGCATATAAGCCAGAGTTTCAATTGCTACTGATCTAAGTGGATGAAATATTATTTTTCCAGTGTTTGATATGCTATATTTCAAAATCAGTCAACTAGTGTAGCTTCACAAACTTCTGTCAATGATGTGTATTAATCAATGCCTATGTGACTTTCTTTCTTAAGCAAAGATTTTTCAACCACCTTGTTTACAATTCAGAAGATAGCATTAACAAGGAGGCATGTCTGCCTGATACAAAAGATTTTTAAACTTGGTCAAAAATGTGTGCCATGTACCAGAGCAAAGCTCACCATGTCCCCAGGTCTTAAATCTTCATCCTTTCTGGAAAATCCATGTCATATAACATTCTGAATGCAATTCACCTTCCAGCTTAACCTTGGCCTTTGCCCATAATTATTAAAAGACCTGGATAACAGGAGTAATTTGGTTTGTTTCTGTTCATGTGGCAGGGCAATCAATACTGCTGCAGCATTTCACACATCATCTTCTATTTTCACTATTTTCATTTTAAAGTATCTGCAAGAGTCTGCATAGAATCTATATCCATGAACTTGGGAACATAACAGTAGTTGTCAAGATATAGATACTCATATAAAAGGAATTCCAATAAAAGCAACAAACTACAAACACTACAAGATAAATAAATAAAAATGTATCAGGGAAAAAAGTTGAAGATAAATTATTTCCAGTTTTTAGAATCTATAAATGTGACAATTTTATATCAATCATAACAATATCCTTTAAGTACATATTAAAAATTATTTAACAAGAAAATGTATACATTACTTGTTACTGTACACATGAAGTCTACACTTTTCTATGTTCTATGTTTCCATTTTCTGTTTTAGAACTTCTATATTTTTTCTATATTAGAATATACTTGAAAGCATGTGTTTTACGTAAATTAAATCTACAGTAGACACACTGAAATGATTTTCAAGCAAATTGTTAAGTAGCCATACTTTATAAATATGATTTTACCTACATGAAGATTGGACACACAGGTACTCAATAATTGTTTGTTGAATGAATGAATAAATATCAAAGAACAGAAACCTGGATTTTTCTTCAACCACTTCATAGTAAAAACTACTAATCCATTATGCTATTCAGGCACAATGTAGATTCTCACATATTCCTTTCACTTTAGACAATGTGGTACAGAAATTTTTCAAGACAAACTCTTAATTGGAGATCAATGAGTATGAAGAGGGGTGGAGGCCAGAAGAATGAATGATTCATCAAGTCAATTTTATAACATCTGCTCCCTGTAGCAATGATTGCCTCACCAGCAAATCAGCTTTAGGTCTGTTGTTTATATTTTGAATTTAATGATTAGGAAAAAACCCAAATTTTGCATATGACACCTAGCCATACCACTACAAACACTAATGAGGATCGCAAAAATGTGAAGCATAGAGTCAAATATCAATAGGAAACAGAGATACATAAATTTACCTCAATTGAATTGTGATTGAGGAGAAGAATCCAAGATGATGAAGATAACTCAAATACACACACACGTTACACATACATACACATACACACATGGTATTAGTCTGTTCTCACACTGTTCTAAAGAAATACCTGAGATGGGGTCATTTATGAAGAAAAGAGGTTTAATTGGCTCATGGTTGTACAGGCTGTACAGGAAGCACAGTGGCTTCTGCTTCTGGGGAGACCTCAGGAAACTCACAACCACGGCAGAAGGCTTGAAGGGGAAGCAACTATGTCTTAAATGGCCAGATGAGGAGCAAGAAGTGGTGGAGGTGCTACATACTTTTAAAACAACCAGATTTCATGATAATGCACTCACTCACTATCATAAGAACAGAACTGAGGGGATGGTGCTAAACCACTCATAAGAACTCCACCCCCATGATCCAATCACCTCCCACCAGGACCTACCTCCAACACTGGGGATTACAATTCCACATCAGATTTGGTGAGACACAGATCCAAACCATAACACACACTCTCTCTCTCTCACACACACACACACGTGTACTCTCTCCTCTCTCTCTCTCCCTCTCTTAAACAGGAAAAGTAAAATTGTAAGTAAATATGTGTAGAGTCACATAATAAATATTTTTCCTAATAGTGAGTATGGCTTACTGAGGTATTCTCCATAATTTCATTTCATGCACAGGTATTACAAAATTAAGAACACATCTACAAATATCTAATTGATAAGAACAATATTTCTGAAGAGTTTATGTATCCATAATTCACCAAGTTTAGTTTCTTTCCAAAACATAGCTAATGAAATACGTGACAGTCCTTTGCTTTTTTTCTTCAAATATCCATAACAAAAATCAAAATTATTTCCCAAAACTTCTTAGATTCTCCAAACCAGTAAAAGAAAATTAAAGGGACATTGCTGTTTATTATAACACTGTGGACTCAAATAATTTCTCTAGTGCTTATTCATTCAGGGAAAACGTTCTTGTGACCCATGTGTTAGAAAATTAAAATGAACAATTAGAAAGTTTATTATATAATTGAAAGCTCATTATTATGTATTGACAGCTTAATACCAGATAATTTCACATTTTATCAATATCTCACGAACTCTCTAATGAACACTACCATCAAATCAATCAAATAACAGTGATACAGGGTTTCATAAGATGTTCAATAATGGCATTAAACACTTTCCAGTATAGAAAACAAAATTTACACAGGAATAATTTGATTATAGTGAATTAATGGCTGAATTTCTGGTTTTGCACTTACTCTTGCGAAAATTGTATACAGAAAAAAAGGCCTCAAATTATTCACTGCTATTTAGTCATCAGCAGGTACAATGGACAGCAGAACACTGAGAATGTTTTTACCATGATGGCTCTACTATTTAATTAGATATTAGTCAATAGCAGGGATCGGAGAGCATCTGCTCTTCTGATCTTGGTTATGGAACAAGTAAGATTACTGGCAACCAGATAACATGACTGCCTTTTACAACTTCATTTATAATTGCTCTTCACATTTTTCTTTCTCGAGTTAATGTATATAAAATACATCCTTTTCTGAAGAAATCAAAAGTTGAGCATTGGCTCACCAAAAGCAATGCTTATGCAGGCAACAAAGTTGGACAGATTAACAAATTAATTTTCATCATCAGGTATAAAGAAAGCAGAAGTCAGGACAGTTCTTAGCCCTGTGAGGTGATAGGCTAGAAGGAGGCAGCTGCTGATGGTGTGGCTCAGGGAATCGGCACTGCTCCCACTTCAGTCTGGGGTTAGCCTTGGTACGTTTCCCACACGTGACTCTAATGTCACTTCACCAGGCGCTACAGTCATAAGTAGAGCTCTAGCCTGAAGAACATGTCAGAACCTTGCCAAATATCTACCATAAAGAATATTTCTGGGTTAAGAGTGACAACTAATTAGGATCATATAATAAGTTATTAGGATCATATCATAAACTGGGCACATTAAATTCACTGAATTTAAAAATTTTAGTAATTTTATAAGGTAGATACTCTTTTTATCTTTATTTTATAGATTTAAAAACAGCCTTAGAGGTTAAGTAACTTGATTAAAATCACACAACTTGTAAGGGTCATGGGCAATCCAAGAGACCTCCTATTCTTTTGAAACTTCAAAGACCATCGAAAGCTAAAATTCTACCAATAAAATAATAGTTGAGATGACTTAGGAAGGCAGCCTCAGTGGTGAGAGTCTCTTTTGTCCTTTCTACATACTTCCAACATTTCCAGTATAAGAATCGGCTATAGAGGTAGATGTGGTCCTTGCTCATGTAAGAGCAGTCTTCCCATTCAACAAAGTGAATGAAATGCATGCTCTGACATTACCCACACCTCCTCTTAAACGTGTGGATAGACAAAAGATAAGCAATAACAAATGCTGGCGAGGATATGGAGAAAAGGGAACCCACTTTCAATGTTGGTGTAAATTAGTACAATGTAAATTAGTACAACCACTATGGAGAAGTTTGGAGGTTCCTTGAAAAACTAAAAATTGAGCTACCATACAATCCAGCAATCCCACTGCTGGGTATATACCCCAAAGAAAGAAAATCAATATATTGAAGAAACATCTGCACTCCCATATTGTGTGTCTGTTCACAACAGCCGAAATTTGGAAGCAACCTAAATGTCCATCAACAGATGAATGGATAAAGAAAATGTGGCACATGTACACAATGGAGTACTATTCAGCCATAAAAAAGAATAAGATTCAGTCATTTGCAACAACATAGATGGAACTGAGGTCATTAGGTTAAGCCAAAAAGCCAGGCATGAAAAGACAAGCATTGCATGTTCTTACTTATTTGTGGGATTTAAAAATCAAAATAATTAAAACCATGGAGATAGTAGAAGGATGGTTACCAGAGGCTGGAAGGGTAGTAGGCAGGGGGGTGGGGTAGGGGAGATAGTTAATAGGTACAAAAAATAGTTAGAATGAACAAATATGGCCTAGTATTTCATAGCACAATAGGGTCAGTAATAATTTAATTGTTCATTTTAAAATAACTAAGAGTGTTACTGGATTGTTCTTAACACAAAGGATAAATGCTTGAGGGGATGGATATCTGATCTTCCATGATGTAATTATTACACATTGCAAGCCTGTAT
The DNA here is from genome assembly GCF_007565055.1 of Rhinopithecus roxellana. Taxonomy (NCBI): domain Eukaryota; kingdom Metazoa; phylum Chordata; class Mammalia; order Primates; family Cercopithecidae; genus Rhinopithecus; species Rhinopithecus roxellana. The sequence continues at coordinate 114,883,212 of NC_044549.1, read as the reverse complement.
CAAAACATCTCATGTACCTCATAAATATACACACCTACTATGTACCCACAAAAATTAAAAATTAAAACAACAAAAAAGAATTTGGTGGATAGTGGCTCCAAAATCAAATTTCCCAGGAAGGAATGAAAAGAAACTAGTTGCAGCATGCCATGGTTTTGCAGCAGGAATGCAAAAGAAAGGAAAGAGATTCAGCTAGAATGAATGACAATGGAGGCTATGTCAGTATGGGGCAACAACCTGCTTTAAAAGGCCACTCTTGAGAAAGTGGGTACCACGATTTTGCAATAGTAACAACAATGAATGTTAACATTTATGGGATACATACTATGTGCCAGGTCTTGCTCCAAGAGATTTAAATAAGTTAACTCAAATAATTCTCTCAACGACTCTAGTGATAGGTAAAAATATTAGTCCATTTCTTAAATGAGAAAACCAAGACACAAGGTGAAATAGCAAGCAAGTGGTTGGAGCAGGAATTAAAACCCAGGCAACCTGGAATCTAATCATGGACTACAAATTCCAAAGACATGCCCATATGGCAGCCCCTCAGCCATATGTGATGTTTTCAGGTGTAGAACACAGAGGCCTAATCCTTAATATTGGCTACTTCCACCATGCATTATAAGCTGTCTGAAGAAACCACAGGAACCTCTTGATTTCCAGTGAGTCCAATTTCTATGTGTTATTGAAGATTACTGATGATCATCACTTGAGTTATTTCTTGTATAGGGCCATCAAGAAGTACAGTAAGTGTGGAAATCAAGCAGAAGGGGCATACTTCAAAAAGAAGGGAAAACAGGATTGAGAAATACAAAGGGAAAATTACAAATATTACTACTGTTTGCCTTGTTTTTTAAGAGACCTCTTCCCTCCAAATAACTCCAAGCATTTTTTTGTAAAACATCATCTTTTCTTTCAGGTATTTAAGGCCAGAAATAAAGCAGTATATTCAACTATAGTGTAGCCATCTTAATGACAGAGCAGTTTTACAAATGTTTAAATTGAATCCAAATCAATTTAAACAAATAGTGCATGGGTAGAATGCCTTTTGAATATTTTGAGCTGTGTCCTTAACCTCTAATTTGAATCATTTTTTAGAAAGCTAAAATGAGAATTAATTCTATGTGTAGCTAACATCTAGGAAAATAGAAGATAACCAATAAGATCCCTCAGAGTTTAGAACTCATCACATGAAACCACCATCTGAAAAGCATAATGAAGCATTCGCATTTCCCCCAAAAGGCTTTAATTGCTCCAGCTTCATTATATTTAACATTTTTCTAACTCAGATCACAGCTATGAATCTTGCCACTGATCCTGGCTCAATATTCTCACAGTAGATCATTGCTAGTCAGGTTTGCACCTGCTTTCTGATTGCCTGCACCCATTTCCAAGTTGAAATCAATGAAACCTATTAGCATGTTCTCTACTCTGCACTTTAATTTTGGATAGCAATGTATTATTAATGTAATCATCCCGACAAGCCTTGTTCGGCATCACAAGTAAAATTGAAGGGTTTGCAAAAGAGAACTTTAATAAGAATACTTATTAAATTGTATTGAAATCTAAATAATTGAATGCATATTTGATATAAAATTTAAATTGAAATGAATCACACCAAAGTAGAGAGCCATCAATAGAGAACAGATAGCCTTTATACCTTTGAAAGACAAAACATGATTCCAGCCATGTATCACTGTATTCATGACACAAGCAAGATCATTTATTTCTACATTTGAAGATGACAGCTCCTTTTTCTCTTTAATGTTTTATGCTATGCTGGGCATGTTCTGTGAAAAAAAATTCCTTCTTTAAATAAGCTAAATGGTATACTATCTCTAGTGTGTCTGCCTCAAAGTTTGAATCACTAAATGCCAGATACTAATTTTATATTATAACATGTACAAACCCTAAAGAGAAAAATTAGTAAAGGTGTTGATGAACTCATGCTTTGACAAAGAAGACAGGAATTTTAATGTAGCAGAATTAACAATTAAAAGAAAACATTTGGTTAATTTGTTATTTAATTTGTTTCACCACTAACCTTCTGCTACTGGAAGATTAATATCCACTTTCCTTAGAACTTACCTTCATAAATATTAATATGGGAACATAATCATTGTAATTAAAAATAAATTTATTAATTTCCAACATGCACCAGGTTGTTTAAGCAAAATCACTTTCTACACTCTGAGTATTGGCAATCTAAAATAGTCACCAAAGCAGACACGGAAGAGTAAGCAGCAAAGGGATGTTAAGGCATGAGGTTGTCCTATACACAAGCAGCTGCCTATTTACTGTGAGCTTATCAAAGAGAATAGTAAAGGGAAAAATTTAAAAAAACTGTAAGATCATTGACTTCACCCACATTCTTAGAGAATTCAGAGTCACTTTACTAGGCAGTGAAAATTGAGAATCCTGCATATCTTCTGACGGAGTTGGCAGTTTGAGGGTAGGGACTGATAACGTGATATAGCAATCAACTCCATATATATAAGGTGTTTGCTGTATGCCTAAAATAGCGCACTTCTCCCCTCCTAAAGTTACAGCAACCTCTCCAAAGAAGCCACCTGTTTTGGGTGTTTTTTTTTTTTGTAGAAGTCTGCTTACATTTTCTGTCATATATAAACCATCAGCAACAGAAAATATGTTTTAGGGGTATTGAATGGGGGGGGGAAAACTTGGAATTTTCTTGCAGTAGTTCAAGCAAGAAATTAGGAGAGCCCAAACCAGGTTAAATGCAGTGAGGATGAAAAGAATGTACCTAAAATATAATTACGAGATCAAATTGATTAAGATTTGTGATTGCTTAGATATGTGTATGAGCAAAAGGGTGGAATCAAGCAAACATCACATGCCAGTTTCTAGTTTTGGTGAACTGAAAGATAGTGGATTCCTCCAACCAAGATAAGCAGGAAAAACAATTCACTAAGGAAGTGATGGGTTCAGTCCAAGACCTCATGAGATGCCCAGGTGGGATTTTCATGCTTGAAATCCCAGTGAGGCATCTGGACTGGAGACAGAGATCTGCAGCTATCAGCAGCTTTTATTGCTGTCAAACACAAATATAATGCAAATCATGTAAGAAATTCTATATTTTCTAACAGTAACATTTTAAAAAGTAAAAAGGAACAAAAGGAGTTATATTTGATTGTACCCAATGTCTATAAAGTTTCTTTCTAGCACATGGTACTAGCCACATTTCAAGTGCTAAGTAGCCATATGTGGCTATGGCTACAGAATTACACAGTGCAGACTTGAGAATAGTTTGAAGGCTTAAGTAGGGATGTATTACATAGAAAGTTCAAGTAGAAAAAGGGAGGGGACTAAGAATAGGCCCTTGGATAATGCTAGTAGAAATGACAGAAAAACAGCTTACAGTGGAGATGAGAAGAAACTTTCAAGAAAACACAAAAACGGGGGAAAAACAGAAACCAAAGAAAAGAGATTTCCACGGAAAAGAGATTAACAAATAGTGTTCGTACAAGGAATTCCAATTAGGTAGAACTTACAAACTTATACAGCTGATAATTTTGACATTTCAGTAGTCTACAGCAACAGAAGTTAAGGCAGGTCCAAGTTTTGTGGGATCTAAAAATCAACCAATTTTGGAGTCCCCATTTACAAAACGAAACTGTGAATGCAAAATCCAATAGGCCCCATGAAGGCTTAGGAAAGGATCTGTGCAATGAGGAGCCCTGAATTTTAAGCTTCAATAGCTTCATGGAAATCCATCTCCAAACGGGCGCAAGATTTCAGTGGAAAATATAAATGGGAAAACTTTCTCAGACAAGTTAAAAAGAGTTGGAAGATTTCATGGCATCTATAGGCATATCCAGGATTAAAATGAAGCTTCACAGGCCGGGCGCGGTGGCTCAAGCCTGTAATCCCAGCACTTTGGGAGGCCAAGACGGGCGGATCACGAGGTCAGGAGATCGAGACCATCCTGGCTAACATGGTGAGACCCTGTCTCTACTAAAAAATACAAGCGGTGGCGGGCGCCTGTAGTCCCAGCTACTCGGGAGTCTGAGGCAGGAGAATGGCGTAAACCCGGGAGGCGGAGCTTGCAGTGAGCTGAGATCCGGCCACTGCACTCCAGCCAGGGCGACAGAGCGAGACTCCGTCTCAAAAAAAAAAAAAAAAAAAAAAAAAAGAAGTTTCACGTAAAGTACCAAGCAACATAAAATGCAGCATGAATTAAAAGGGAGTGATGATGCCACAGAGTCAAGAACCGAGGTAACGATGTAGCTTAATGTCATTGAAAAATAGTCCATGCAGAACATCTGTAGACTGGACTTCCTACTGGATATTCTAAGCACAGAAAAACTCAATAAGTTCTAGGATCCTCTTTTCAGATAACTCAGACTATACAAAAAACATCTTCAAGTCATTTTTTAATTTTTGATTTTAACTACTGACAAATAATTATACATATTATATATTTATTTGATATAATGTGATGTTTTGATGTAAATTTACATTATGGAATGAATACGTGAAGCTAATTAACAAATCGGTCAGCTCACATACTTATTATTTTGGTGTGTGAAAACATTTAAAATCTACTATTTTAGTAACTTTGAAATATATCATGCATTTTTATTATAGTCACCATTCTGTGCAATAGATCACTAAAGCGTATTCTTCCTGTCTAACTAAAACTGTATATAATTTGATCAACATCTTCCCTCCCTCAGCCACCCCTCTTCCCCCAACCTTTGGTAACCACCAATATACTCTCTACTTCTATGGGTTTGACTTTGAGATTCCACGTAAGTGAGATCATGTGCTATCTGGCTTTCTGTTCCTGGTTTATTTCACTCAGCATAATTTATTCCAGGTTTATCCATGTGATTACAAATGACAGAATTTCCACCTTTTAAAAAGCTGAATAATATTCCATTGTGTCTATACACATACAGCATTTTCTTTATCCATTTATTTGATAATGGGCATCTAGGTTGCTTCCATATGTTGGCTATTGTGATTAATGGTGCAATGAATACAGGAGTGTAGATTCTCTTTTTGACACACTAATTTCAATTTCTCTGGATATATACCCAGAAGTGGAATTGCTGGATCACATGGTCATTCTGATTTTGGTTTTCTGAGGAACCTTCATACTGTTTTCCACAGTGACTGTATTAATTTACATTCTTACCCATAGTATACAAAGATCCCCTTTTCTTCAGATGCTTGCCATTTACCTTTTGTCATTTTGATAACAGTCATTCTAACAGGTGTGCAATATTTCATCAAGCATTTTATTTGTATATCCCTGGTAATCAGTTATGTTGAACATTTTTTCCATGTATCCATTGGCCATTTGTATGTATTTTATTTTGAACAATATATATTTAGGTCCTTTGACCATTTAACTAGGGTTCCTTGTTTTTTCACTAAGTTGCTTATACAATTTGGATATTAACTCTTTATCAGATGTATGGTTAGCAAATATTTTCTCCCAATCCAAAGGTTATCTCTTCCCTTTATTGTTGCCTTTGCTGTGCAGGAGCTTTTAAGTTTGGTGCAATCCCATTTGTTTATTTTTGCTTTTGTTGCCTGTATTTGTGGGGGGGGGTCATATACAAAAAATATTTGCCCAGACCAAGGTCATGGAGCACTTCCCCTATGTTTTCTGGTAGCAGTTTTATAGTTTCAGGTCTTATGTTTAAATCTAATCCATTTTTGTTTTCATATATGGTATAAGGGACTAATTTTATTCTTCTATATGCAGATATCCTGTTTTCCCAACACCATTTATTCAAGAGGCTGTCCTTTCTGTATTGTGTGTTCCTAGCACCTTTGTCAAAAATCAATTGACCATAAATGCATGGGTTCATTTCTAGGCTATTCTGTTCCATGGGTCAATGTGTGTTTTCATGCTAGTACCATTTTGATTACTTTAGTTGTGTAATAAATTTTGAAGTTGGGTGGTGTTATGCCTCTAGCTTTGTTCTTTTTGCTCAAGATGGCTTTGGCTACATGCAGTGTTTCGTGGTTCCATACAAATCTTAGAATTGTTCTCTATATCTGCGAAAAATAACATTGGTATTTTGATAGGCATTGCACTGAATCTGTAGATCACTTTGGGCTGTATGGACATTTTAACAATATTAATTTTTCTAATTCATGCACATGGATACTTTTCCATTTATTTTTATTGTCTGCTATTTATTATCAATGTTTTATACTTTTCAGTATATAATTTTTTTACCTCCTTGGTTAAATTTTATTCCTAAGTATTGTTTTTGATGCTATTGTGAATAGGATTGATTTCTTAATTTCTTTTTCACCTAGTTGGTTGTTAAAGAAACACTGATTTTTGTGTGTTGCTTTTGTATCTTGCAACCTTACTGAATTTGTTTATTAGTTCTGGTTTTTTTTTTTTTTTTTTTTTTTTTTCAGTGAAGTTTTTAGAGTTGTTGACATATAAAGATCAGGTTATCAAAAAACAGAGACAATTTCACTTTTTCCTTTCTATTTTGATGCCAAGTGATTTACTTAAATGAGACATTAAATCAGAGACACAAAAGACGTCATCAGCCTTTTCCCCATGTTCCCCCTAAATACCTCTAGCCCCTCTAACTTTTCTATTACCCTTTTGCTTTTACTTAATTTTCAGAGTTCATAAAAATGAATTTTTATAAAACCTTCAGTGCTCCTGAAACTGTAAATAAGGTTTATATCATATAACCCATTTGCCATATTTATTCTCAGAATGAAGCTAAATATTTTAATTCTGCATAATTTAGAAATCTAGCCAAGCATAGGCATCTACAAATTTTTGAGTAATGCTTGTGGAGACTCATATGATAAAATGAATGAAAGATTAAAATAAAGATTCTTTGCAATTTCAAAAAATAAAGCTTTCATTTAGCGTGGTCCTCTGCCATATGGGACCACCTGGCTGCTTAGAGCAAAATCCTATCACCATGACAACTGAGCTCAAACTTTCCATAATGTCTTTAGGATTCTTATGATATACTCTTTTTTTCAGCCTATTTTTTTTGCTCCAGAAATAGGTTATTAAAGCTACTCTTCACAATAAGCTATTCCAATATCAAAATGGAAGAAGCAATTATCAGACTGTCCTTCAATGACCTTGAGAAGTAATCAAACACACAGAACAAAATCTCTACAAAACTCCCTCAGTTGAATTAGAATGGCTGTGGACTGCTGGGAAATTGTAGCAGTCCCAAATGGGAAGATAGAATCCCAATACTGTGGAACACTTTAGAACGTATACAGTAGATAGATAGATAGATAGATAGATAGATAGATAGATAGATAGATGACAGATAGATACATAGATACACATATAGATATAAAATCCACCTATTTGAACCCCAAACAACTACTAAGAGGTAAGAATAATTTTCCTTATTTTATAAATAAGAAAATAGTGATTCAGAGAAGTAAATGACTTGTCCCAGTTTTGAACAAGAGATTTTGAGATTTCTGACATCACTGCTCATGATCTTCCCTAGAATCACAGGTTTCAATCAGTCAAAGAGTGAATCAGAGCCACAGAACCAAAAAATAACTTACTGGCTCATTCATTCATTCATCTACCAATTACTATGCACTGAATTCCATTGAGCACATGCTAGGTCTGTTTTTGCTGAAAAGCTGTATCAATGCACATGACTTAAGCCACACACACAAATGATACTGATTAATAGCAAGAGTGTTCTTTACCCCTAAAAGTGAGCTGTTACTCTTTTTTTTCTTTACTCCTAAAAGTGAGCTGTTATTTACTTATTTATTTATTTGTTTGTTTATTTATTTATTTATTTTTTGAGATGGAGTCTGGCTCTGTTGCCCAGGCTGGAGTGCAGTGGCATAATCTTGGTTCACTGCAACCTCTGCCTCCTGGGTTCAAGCAATTCTCTGCCTCAGCCTCCCAAGTAGCTGGGATTACATGCGCCTGCCACCACGCCTGGCTAATTTTTGTATTTTTAGTAGAGATAGGGTTTTACCATCTTGGCCAGGCTGGTCTCAAACTCCTGGCCTCGTGATACATCAGCCTTGGCCTCCCAAAGTGCTGGGATTACAGGCGTGAGCCACCACGCCCAGCCTATTCTGTTATTCTTTATGAGAATTTTCTAGTTTGTAGGTTCTCTCATTCTCCCTTTTGAAACATTCCAGGCATTTGGTCTTCAGAATGTTTCAGCTCATTAACACAAAATTTTAGGAATCCCATGAGAATAATTAACTGGGCTAGGATCCTTAACTATCTCATATGCATTTTTAATTTGACATTCAGTCAACTGTAAAATTATTATAGCCCCACCAGTTGTGACATGCAATACCTATGTAAGCTTAATCAAGAAAAACATATCGAAGTCAGTGCACTGGGTAAATTATAGTATTCAGTCATCAGAGAAAGCCTCAGATCAAAGCAAAATTAATGCCATTATTATGTGCTTTTCAAAGTGAAATTGGAAATAAGGCTTCAATAACAGTTGCAGCAAGTCAAGAGAATTGCCACAAGTGAACAACGCGAATGACACTTATTCTTATCCAAATGCCAAATATCTAAGCATATCCACAATGATAGTAACAAGAAAAAAGGTGAGAAAAAAGGATACTTTTCTAACAAATTATACATGAACACAAGTAGAAAGCTCTCTTTCTAGGTCTATTTTATATTTGTCTATGGCCAGCTGGTGTTTGTGGTACTATAATGGTCAGATATATGCAAGCCTTTCCTTTTTACTATCCAAATGGAGAAAATTGCTCCTCTAAGGAATGCTATTTCTGAGGAGGCCTGAAGGTACATTGGGACGCTCTCCTCCCACCTCACCAACCCTGCTGCTCTGATATGTGTCCATGAGTGCTATGATTCAGTATCAGTGAGGAATGTTAACCACTTTGAATTCCTTAAGTGTATGCTATTTTGCAGAAATGAGGATGGGCCAAAATAGTATGGGAGCCATAAGTGCCTGCCACCCACCCCCACACACACCAGGTGAAAGATCTGTGCTTATTTCATTTCGTTGCTTTTTAGTGCTACCCAACTAATCATTTTTCTCATGATGAGAATCAGGCTCTGATGACAACAGCATTTTTCAAGAGAATCTCCTGAAACCTGCTCCAAACAACTTTGGATAGAGTCCAACCTACATGTCACTTTAGATGATGATATCATCTTAGAATAGGCCTTCAAAATGGCCATTTAGTTACATAAGATGAATGGACATAAGTCAGGCTGTTTCCTAAAATTTTCTAAATGGCACTCTTTCCTGTGACAAAAATTTTTTGAAATATTGTTTTCCCTTGCAATTTCTTATTTTGGAGATTTGGACTGACTCCTCGAAAGTAATTTTGAGAATCCCTGAGGTGGGGAAAGGAAGAATGCCTGTTTAGGAAGAGGACAGAGATCTAGGGACTGGCATCTGCTCTTCACTAGGAAGGTGGTCAGAGCCCAGTAGGGGGACTGCTTCGAGATATACAAAAGTAGAGAAGATCCTAGCTACTGCATTCTGGATTCTCAACTTTGCTTAAGATTCCTGAGCCCAAATTATAGCATGGAATTAATGGAATAAGAACCTGAAGAAAACATTTGGCCTGAAAATGGTGGCATTCCTCAGTGATCACCACCACACACTGATGCACAGAGGTGAGGACGCACCGTTGTGTTTCTGGGTATGGATAAGCCTGGGACCTCGGCACAGCTCTGAAGGAAGGAGAGCACACATTTGTAAATGAGCTTGAATTTCCCACTGTACCACTGGGATCTGCATATTGGAATTCAGTTACGAACAAAATATGAAGAAAAGCAGTATTTTCAGTACACTTAAGTGTATAGACTGTGATTCAGACCAGCTACCTGGTTTGATATTTTTCTAAGGGCCTGTCAAAATCAAATACTTGCCATGTGAAGACCCCTCACAAACTCATCCTCACAGAAAGTTGAGGCATCATTTTGTGGGTCAACTGAAGGGGTGTGTGTGTGTGTGTGTGTGTGTATATATATATATATATATATATATATTTTTTTTTTTGAGACAGAGTCTCACTGTCGCCCAGGCTGGAGTGCGGTGGCGCAATCTCGGCTCACTGAAAGCTCCGCCTTCCCTGCTTCATGCCATTCTGCTGCCTCAGCCTCCCGAGTAGCTGGGACTACAGGCACCCGCCACCACGCCCAGTTAATTATTTTTTGTATTTTTAGTAGAGACAGGTTTTCACCGTGTTAGCCAGGATGGTCTCGATCTCCTGACCTCGTGATCCGCCTGCCTCGACCTCCCAAAGTGCTGGGACTACAGGCGTAAGCCACCGCGCCCAGCCAAAGGTATACTTTTTATTTTACATTGTCATTCAAATGGAGTCACCATTCTTGGGCACTACTGTGTATATATGACACAAACATGGCAAATGTCTCAACATTGAGAACTGACAGACTTCTAAGAGAATGTTACCTTTGATTTGGTTATATGTGGAGATCACAGGTAAGCACTTTTGAAAGCCCTTGACTGAACCAAATTGGACAGTTACAACAACTAAAAAGAAACGGCTAGCCAAGGAAACAACACTACCACGTGTATCAAAAAGTAAAGAAGCATCTTGTATAAATAATTAATATATGTAAGCTTAAAAACTTTGCCAATAGACAATAGAAAACAGGAAACGTTTCATATGACTTGAATAATAAAAATTACAATTTATACAGTCTGCCAAATGTTAAGAATATGGAATGTAGCCTGTATGGGAAAAATAACCACCTTTAGAGATTTTGTCATTCAATGTAAGTGGAATTCCTAAACTATCGTAGCAGATCACACTGTCAACCATCAGATATTCTTAATTACTCACATGAAAGAAAGTTCTGAAAGAAATGCTCAGAAACTGCGTCATGTTCCAGAGAAAAATGCCTCAGGGCCTAGAGTACTTAGCTGCGAAGGCTTTATAACCAGGCTGTCTGCATTTTAATACCAGCTTTGCCACTTACCAGCTATGAAAGCTTTGCCAAGAGGTAGGAACCTTTCTGAGCCTCACTTTCTGTATCTACAGAATGGAGATAATGAGAGCATCTAGATTTTAAGATTATTTTGAAGTTCACATGAGAAAATGTAGGTAAAGCACTATGCTGAGGTGTAGTGCTGGCACAGAACCCTCAAAATATTTTAGAATGTTGTTATTATTACTATTATTACTTATAAATAGCTATAAATGAAAACCTCAACTTGGCTGTTATCTGCATGCCAACAGATTTATTCAATACTTATTTTTTTAACCACCTATGATCTATGTAGGGAACATAGCACCAAACAGAAAGGCAAGATCTCTCCTTCTCCATGGATCTTTCATTCTAGTGGCAAGATAGACAGACAACAGATACACAAACAAATCAACAGAGTGACAGTGTTATCCAAAACAGCTGAGGTGACAGTGACAGGAGTGCTGCTTTATTTTGATATCAGAACAGGAGGAGCCTCTGAAAAAACATACATTTTGGCAGGTCTCCAAACAATGGAAAGGCTCCTGTCTAGAGAAGATCTGGGTCAAGAGCTTCTGGGGAAGAGAATATTCAATTCAGAGGCCTTAAGGTAGAAAGGAGCCTCAGGGGCCTCCAGAATAGTTTCTCTGTCAAAACTGTCATAACAGGAGAGCAGGCACCAATAGAAACTGATTTGCTAATATGCAACATGGATCTTCAGGGAGGTTTCTGCTTCTTATAGCTATATGTAGAGCCCAAAGCCTTGATCAAGAACCTACATCAATTAGCATAATCATTCTCTATTATAGTGGAGTGTAGAAAATGGGTCAATGTGTTTATGCTGTCTCAAACCTCTATAGCAATCTCACCTCACCAACAGTCATAAACTGTTTTTTCTCATCATGGACACACACCTACCACATCTGAGTTTAGGAAACTGGTGCACTGGGACTTTATCCAAACAAACACATAATGGGGAAGAGACTATTAAGGTTTTCCCAAAGTTCATTGTTAGAGATGGTTGTCAAGAAGACTTCTGAGGTCAGCAGCTTAAGTCAACCTTGTTCAATTATTTGCGGGGTAATTCTCTATCCAGATATTTTTTTAAAAAGCATGACTAATAAAAATGGATCCTGCTCTATCTACCCTTTGCTTGGTTTCAACCCTTAGATTAGTCTTTACTCAGGACTATGAACTTGAATGTCAGAGGGTCCACATGATTAAAGACTCACAGTGAGCCGGTGATTGATTGTAAAAACATTCCTTCCAGAGTGACTGCCAAGGAGTAAAACAATTCCATGCATCACCTCAAGGCACATCAAGCATTGTGTCTTTAAATCTGCATCCAACCACAGTCTCAAAAGAAAAACTCAATATTCTTTTTGGCCAACCACAAAGTGAAAGCAACTGGGATTCCTGACACATGAATTACATCAACATAGGGAAAGTCGCCTTGAGAAGGCCGCCATATCGCTTCTGAAAGAAAGAAATTAAGCATTAGATATTTGAGAGAGAATTTTTATTTAGTGTCAGGGTCTTTTTGTCCTTTTCTCTTCCTGTAATTACTTATGGAAATATTTAAGGACAGTTAGTCTGGTTCATTTGACATAAAATGGGAACTGAGAGAATTCCTGAATTACTGGTCTTTTGTTTTCATTTTGTAAGGTTTTTGTTCTTTTTTCTTCTTTCTCTTTATACTTTTTTATTTTTATTATTATTATTATACTTTAAGGTCTAGGGTACATGTGCACAATATGCAGGTTTGTTACTTATGTATACGTGTGCCATGTTGGTGTGCTGCACCCATTAACTCATCATTTACATTAGGTACATCTTCTAATACTATCCCTCCCCCTTCCCCCTGCCCCATGGCAGGCCCCAGTGTGTGATGTTCCCCATCCTGTGTCCAAATGTTCTCATTGTTCAATTCCCACCTATGAGTGAGAACATGCGGTGTTTGGTTTTCTGTCCTTGCGATAGTATGCTCAGAATGATGGTTTCAAGCTTCATCCATGTCTCTACAAGGAACTTAACTCATCCTTTCTTATGGCTGCATAGTATTCCATGGTGCATATGTGCCACACTGTCTTAATCCATTCTATCACTGATGGACTTTTGGGTTGGATCCCAGTCTTTGCTATTGTGAATAGTGTCATAATAAACATACATGTGCATGTGTCTTTATACCAGTATGATTTATAATCCTTTGGGTATCTACCCAGTAATGGGATGGCTGGGTCAAATGATATTTCTAGTTCTAGATCCTTGAAGAATCGCCACACTGTCTTCCACAATGGTTGAACTAGTTTACAATCCCACCAATAGTGTAAAAGCATTCCTATTTCTCCACATCGTCTCCAGCACCTGTTGTTTCCTGACTTTTTAATGATCATCATTCTAACTGGTATGAGATGGTATCTCATTGTGGTTTTGATTTGCATTTCTCTGATGGGCAGTGATGATGAGCATTTCTTCAGGTGTCTTTTGGCTGCATAAATGTCTTCTATTGAGAAGTGTCTCTGTTCATATCCTTCACCCACTTTTTGATGGGGTTGTTTGATTATTTCCTGTAAATTTATTTAAATTATTTGTAGATTCTGTATATTAGCCCTTTGTCAGATGTGTAGATTGTAAAAATTTTCTCTCATTCTGTAGGCTGCCTGTTCACTCTGATGGTAGTTTCTTTTGCTGCACAGAAGTTCTTTAGTTTAATTAGATCCCATTTGTCAATTTTGGCTTTTGGTGTCATTGCTTTTGGTGTCTTAGTCATGAAGTCCTTGCCCATGCATATGTCCTGAACGGTATTGCTTAGGTTTTCTTCTAGGGTTTTTATGGTTTTAGGTCTAACATTTAAGTCTTTAATCCATCTTGAATTAACTTTTGTATAAGGTGTAAGGAAGGCATCCAGTTTCAGCTTTGTACATATGGCTACCCAGTTTACCCAGCACCATTTATTAAATAGGGAATCCTTTCCCCATTTCTTGTTTTTGTCAGGTCAAATATCAGAAGGTTATAGATGTGTGGTATTATTTCTGAGGGCTCTGTTCTGTTCCATTGGTCTATATCTGTTTTGGTACCAGTACCATGCTGTTTTGGTTACTGTAGTCTTATAGTATAGTTTGAAGTCAGGTAGCGTGATGCCTCCAGCTTTATTCTTTAGACTTAGGAATGCCTTGGCAATGCGGGCTCTTTTTTGATTCCATATGAATTTTAAAGTAGTTTTTTCCAATTCTGTGAAGAAAGTCATTGGTAGGTTGATGGGGATGGCTTTGAATCTATAAATTACCTTGGGCAGTATGGCCATTTTCACGATATTGATTCTTCCTATCCATGAGCATGGAATGTTCTTCCATTTGTTTGTGTCCTCTTTTCTTTCGTTGAGCAAGGAGAACGTTGAGTCGTTCTCCTTGAAGAGTTCCTTCACATCCCTTGTAAGTTGGATTCCTAGGTATTTTATTCTCTTTGAAGCAATTGTGAATGGGAGTTCACTCATGATTTGGCTCTGTGTTTCTCTGTTACTGGTGTATAAGAATGCTTGTGATTTTTGCACATTGATTTTGTATTCAGAGACTTTGCTGAAGTTGTTTATCAGCTTAAAGAGATTTTGGGCTGAGACAATGGGGTTTTCTAAATATATAATCATGTCATCTGCAAACATGGACAATTTGACTTCCTCTTTTCCTAATTGAATATCCTTTATTTCTTTCTCCTGCCTGATTGCCCTGGCCAGAATTTCCAACACTATGTTGAATAGGAGTGGTCAGAGAGGACATCCCTGTCTTGTGCCAGTTTTCATAGGGAATGCTTCCAGTTTTTGCCTATTTAGTATGATATTGGCTGTGGGTTTGTCATAAATAGCTCTTATTATTTTGAGGTACGTTCCATCAATGTCTAGTTTATTGAGAGTTTTTAGCATGAAGCGCTGTTGAATTTTGTCAAAGGCCTTTTCTGCATCTATTGAGATAATCATGTGGTTTTTGTCTTTGGTTCTGTTTATATGATGGATTGCATTTATTGATTTGTGTATGTTGAACCAGCCTTGCATCCCAGGGATGAAGCCAACTTGATTGTGGTGGATAAGCTTTTTGATGTGCTGCTGGATTGGGTTTGCCAGTATTTTATTGAGGATTTTTGCATCAATGTTCATCAGGCATATTGGTCTAAAATTCTCTTTTTCTGTTGTGCCTCTGCCAGCCTTTGCTATCAGGATGATGCTGGCCTCAAAAAATGAGTTAGTGAGGATTCTCTCTTTTTCTATTGATTGGAATAGTTTCAGAAGGAATGGTACCAGCTCCTCTTTATATGTCTGGTAGAATTCGGCTGTGAATCCCTCTGGTCCTGGACATTTTTTGGTTGGTAGGCTATTAATTATTGCCTCAATTTCAGAGCCTGCTATTGGTCTATTCAGGGATTCAGCTTCTTCCTGGTTTAGTCTTGGGAGGGTGTATGTGTCCAGGAATGTATCCATTTCTTCTAGATTTTCTAATTTATTTGAATATTGGTGTTTATAGTATTCTCTGCTGGTAGTTTGTATTTCTGTGGGATCAGTGATGATAACCCCTTTATTATTTTTTATTATGTCTATTTGATTCTTCTCTCTTTTCTTCTTTATTAGCCTTGCTAGAGGTCTGTCAATTTTGTTAATCTTTTCAAAAAACCAGCTCCTGGATTCATTGATTTTTTTGAAGGGTCTTTTGTGTCTCTATCTCCTGCAGTTCTGCTCTGATCTCAGTTATTTCTTGCCTTCTGCTAGCTTTTGAATGTGTTTGCTCTTGCTTCTCTAGTTCTTTTAATTGTGATGTTAGGGTGTAATTTTAGATCTTTCCTGCTTTCTCTTGTGGGCATTTAGTGCTATAAATTTCCCTCTACACACTGCTTTAAATGTGTTCCAGGGATTCTGGTATGTTGTGTCTTTGTTCTCAGTGGTTTCAAAGAACATCTTTATTTCTGCCTTCATATCGTTATGTACCCAGTAGTCACTTAGGAGCAAGTTGTTCAGCTTCCATGTAGTTGAGTGGTTTTGAGTGAGTTTCTTAATCCTGAGTTCTAGTTTGATTGCACTGTGGTCTGAGAGACAGTTTGTTATAATTTCTGTTCTTTTACATTTGCTGAGGAGTGCTTTACTTCCAACTATGTGGTCAATTTTGGAATAAGTTTGATGTGGCGCTGAGAAAAATGTATATTCTGTTGAGTTGGGGTGGAGAGTTCTGTAAATGTCTATTAGGTCCTCTTGTTGCAGAGCTGAATTCAATTCCTGGATATCCTTATTAATTTTCTGTCTTGTTGATCTGTCTGATGTTGACAGTGGGGTGTTAAAGTCTCCCATTATTATTGTGTGGGAGTCTAAGTCTCTTTGTAGGTCTCTAAGGACTTGCTTTATGAATCTGGGTACTCCTTTATTGGGTATATGTATATTTAAGACAGTTAGCTCTTCTTGTTGAATTGATCCCTTTACCATTGTGTAATGGCCTTCTTTGTCTCTTTTGATCTTTGATGGTTTAAAGTCTGTTTTGTCAGAGACTAGGATTGCAACCCCTGCTTTTTTCCATTTGCTTGGTAGATATTCCTCCATCCCTTTATTTTGAGCCTATGTGTGTCTCTGCATGTGAGATGGGTCTCCTGAATACAGCTCATTGATGGGTCTTGACTCTTTATCCAATTTGCCAGTCTGTGTCTTTTAATTGGAGCATTTAGCCCATTTACATTTAAGATTAATATTGTTATGTGTGAATTTGAGCCTGTCATTATGATGTTAGCTGGTTATTTTGCCTGTTAATTGATGCAGTTTCTTCATACCATCGATGGTTTTTACAATTTGGCATGTTTTTGCAGTGGCTGGTACCAGCTGTTCCTTTCCATGTTTAGTGCTTCCTTCAGGAGCTCTTGTAAGGCAGACCTGGTGGTGACAAAATCTCTCAGCATTTGCTCATCTGTAAAGGACTTTATTTCTCCTTCACTTATGAAGCTTAGTTTGGCTGGATACGAAATTATGGATTGAAACTTCCTTTCTTTAAGAATGTTGAGGCCGGGCGCGGTGGCTCAAGCCTGTAATCCCAGCACTTTGGGAGGCCGAGGCGGGCGGATCACAAGGTCAGGAGATCGAGACCATCCTGGCTAACACGGTGAAACCCCATCTCTACTAAAAAATACAGAAAACTAGCCAGGCGAGGTGGCAGGCGCCTGTAGTCCCAGCTACTGGGGAGTCTGAGGCAGGAGAATGGCGTGAACCCAGGAGGCAGAGCTTGCAGCAAGCTGAGATCCGGCCACTGCACTCCAGCTTGGGCGACAGAGTGAGACTTCGTCTCAAAAAAAAAAAACAAAAAAAAATGTTGAATATTGGCCCCCACTCTCTTCTGGCTTGTAGAGTTTCTGCTGAGAGATTTGCTGTAAGTCTGATGGGCTTCCCTTTGTGGGTAACCCAACCTTTCTCTCTGGCTGCCATTAACTTTTTTTCCTTCATTTCAACTTTGGTGAATCTGACAATTATGTGTCTTGGAGTTGCTCTTCTCGAGGAATATCTTTGTGGCTTTCTCTGTATTTCCTGAATTTGAATGTTGGCCTGCCTTGCTAGGTTGGGGAAGTTCTCCTGTATAATATCCTGAAGAGTGTTTTCCAACTTGGTTCCATATTCCCCCTCACTTTCAGACACACCAATCAGACATAGATTTGGTCTTTTCACATAGTCCCATATTTCTTGGAGGCTTTGTTTGTTTCTTTTTACTCTTTTTCTCTAAATTTCTCTTCTTGCTTCATTTCATTCATTTGATTTTCAATCATAGATACCCTTTCTTCCACTTGATGAAATCAGCTACTGAAGCTTGTGCATGCATCGCACAGTTTTTGTGCCATGGTTTTCGGCTCTATCAGGTCATGTAAGGTCTTCTCTGCATTGTTTATTCTAGTTAGCCATTTGTCTAATCTTTTTTCAAGGTTTTTAGCTTCTTTGCTATGGGTTCGAACATCCTCCTTTAGCTCAGAGAAGTTTGTTATTACCGATCACCTGAAGTCTTCTTCTATCAACTCATCAAAGTCATTCTCTGTCCAGCTTTGTTCCATTGCTGGCGAGCAGCTGTGTTCCTTTGGAGAAGAAGAGGTGCTCTGATTTTTAGAATTTTCAGCTTTTCTGCTTGGTTTCTCCCCATCTTTGTGGTTTTATCTACCTTTGGTCTTTGATGATGGTGATGTACAAATGGGGTTTTGGTGTGGATGTCCTTCCTGCTTGTTAGTTTTCATTCTAACAGTCAAGACCCTTAGCTGTAGGTCCGTTAGAGTTTGCTGGAGGTCCACTCCAGACCCTGTTTGCCTGGGTATCACCAGCAGAGGCTGCAGAACAGCAAATATTGCAGAACGGCAAATGCTGCTGCCTGATCCTTCCTCTGGAAACTTCATATCAGAGGGCACCCGGCTGTATGAGGTGTTAGTCGTCCCCTACTGGGAGGTGCCTACCAGTTAGGCTCCTTGGGTGTCAGGGACCCACCTGAGGAGGCAATCTGTCTGTTTTCAGATTTCAAACTCCATGCTGGGAGAACCTACTCTCTTCAAAGCTGTCAGACAGGAACGTTTAAGCCTGCAGAAGTTTCTGCTGCCTTTTGTTCAGCTATGCCCTGCCCGCAGAGGTGGAGTCTACCGAGGCAGGCAGGCCTCGTTGAGCTGCAGTGGGCTCCACCCAGTTCGAGCTTCCTGGCCGCTTTGTTTACCTACTCAAGCCTCAGCAATGGTGGAGGCCCCTCCCCGACACTCACTGCCGCCTTGAAGTTTGATCTCAGACTGCTATGCTAGCAGTGAGTGAGGCTCTATGGGAATGGACCCTCCAAGCCAGGGACAGGATATAATCTCCTGGTGTGCCATTTGGTAAGACCATTGAAAAAGCTCAGTATTAGGGTGGCAGTGTCCCAATTTTCCTGGTATCATCTGTCACGGCTTCCCTTGGCTAGGAAAGGGAATTCCCTGACCCCTGACCCCTTGCCCTTCCCTGGTGAGGTGATGCCCTGCCCTGCTTCAGCTCATGCTCCATGGGTTGCACCCACTGTCCAACAAGCCCCAGTGAGATGAACCCAGTACCTCAGTTGGAAATGCAGAAATCACCATTCTCCATCGCTCATGCTGGGAGCTGTAGATTGGAGCTGTTCCTTTTCAACCATCTTCTCTTTATATTTTTTCTATCCTGGCCACTGCAGTTTATGATAGTGACCTCCCCATTTTTTCACTCTACAATGTATTGTTATTCTCAATAAAGCGGGTCAATATGTTATAGAAAGTCAAATTTTCAATATTTTATTGTTCCTTCTGATTTTTCTGTTATTATCTACAATCTAATTATCATCATGGACCCTTGGGTCCACAAACAACTTGGGGAAAATAATTAATAATTATCACATAAGAGGTTAAGGTAAAGAGCAGCTTTAGCATTGAAAATGTGCAACTAAACAATGAACCAAACAAAGTTAAAAGGAACGTTTGGGTGCCTTAATTTTTGCAAACAAGTTGAGTCAGAAAATTCAGATATGGGAAATGATTATCAGATTTCTTCTGATTAAGTGGTGTTTTCTTTCTAAGTACTTCAACTGCATACAAAGATATCATGTGATCTTAGAAAACCAGATAAAACATTGATTTCATTATAGTTGCTGAATGTTTGTACACAAAACCAGTTAAATGACTGCTTCTGTGGTCCAGTCCCAAAACGTGAAATAACTGGACAATATTATAATGACAAGGATATTGTAAAACATGAAAAGTTTTCCAAATAGCAAGTATTTTTCCTCTCCTTTTTTTAACAACTAAAATCAAAGAATTGAAGTACAGTAGATTATTAAATGCATGTGTTTCATCTTCCAAATATTAAATATACTTTCCACAAAATGTGCTCTAATAGGTCTCAGTCTTACAACAAACACTCATGCAATGGACATCCTCATCTGATGATTGTCATATCTAGAGCAAAATAGAATCACTGCTCAAAAACCCTCACAGATACCAAAATTCCCATGAATCTGGGAGTTAACAATGACTCTCCCCTCAAATAAGCAAAAAAAAAGTAATGTCCTTGTCCACATGGATGAAATGGATGGTTTTAGATTAAACACCAGATACAAAACATACATCCATACACATATTTTTATATTATCTCAAGTGATAATAGGACACCCAAAATATCAATTCAAAATAAATCAGATGTGGTCACTTTTCCAAGAAGATTTAAAAGCTTTTATAATATATAAAAATTATATATGATATATATTTATACATACATATTTAGTGGGAAAATATATATTTACCATAATATTTATACCAGATACACTGTAACATTAATAGCTAATATTGAGTACATGTTTAATAAAATGCAGCATATTTTTAAAATCTCATTTAATCCTTATTACATAGTTATTATTTACTTTAAGTTCTGGGAAGTGCAGAACGTGCAGGTTTATTACATAGGTATGCATGTGCCATGGTGGTTTACTACATCCATCAACCTGTCATCTAAGTTTTAAGCCCCACATGCATTAGGTATTTGTCCTCATGTTCTCCCTCCCCTTGTCCCCACCCCTCAACAGACTCCGGTGTGTAATGTTCCCTTCCCTGTGTCCATGTGTTCTCATTGTTCAGCTCCCACTTATGAGTGAGAACATGAGGTGTTTAGTTTTCTGTTCCTGTTATCACATTATTATTAAGTTAGTACTAGTACCGTTGTTATTATCACTTCCCAGTTAAAGAATCTGAGAATCAGAGTTTCAGTAATTTTTCTTGGTTTTATCACCTATAAAATGGAGATAGTAATAACAATAGCTGCGAGATAGGGTTAGGAGTAATAACTGAAAAAATATATGTTTGTTAAAAGGTAGAACAGTATCTTACACATAGTAGTGTATGTGTTTGCTATTATAGTTAATAGTAGCAATAATTGTAGTAAGTTGACCAACATCCCACAACCGTTACCACATAATAGTTGAAACTGTACTTGGAACCCCAGTCTCGCAAAGTCCAGCTCATAACCACTACTCTGCACTGCCTCTCATTACAAACAAGTGGAGCATTGTTGTAGAAAGAGCTCATGGAATGAGGTACTGCAGAACATCCCCATATACTGCATGAGAATGATGGGCCATGATTAATTGTGGTGATGGTATAAAAAGAAAGAGCTAATTATTGGGGTGAACAAGGCCCAGATTATTTAGGGCTTGATAGACCATAACCAGCTTCCTGAATTGCACTTGTAAGCAAATTGGCAGCCAGAGCCCACGGAGTGAAGCGCCTCAGTATAATGTGCTCCCTGTGGCTCACTCCCTTAGCACTTTATCCCAGAGTTCGTTCTATTTGCTTAGTTTAGAAGTCAATAAAACTGCACACAGAGCTGCTAAGCAGACATAAAACACAAAAATACAACATGTTGAGAAAAAAATAAATGAAAAAAAAACCACTGCCATTCTTTCTGAACCCTCGGGTTCTAGCCACAGTTCAGGAAGGACCTATAGACAAAAATATGCCCATGACATCTTACTGGATGGTAAATTTCCTGCTGATAAACAACCTCCTCTAATATTATCTTATTTACATGTTGTAACTCCTAGATATGGTCACTAAATACAGTTGAATAGATACTTGGCAACCATGAGTAGAAAACTTAGAAAACTTGAACTTCTACTTCAGCCCTTTTTCAGGAATTCTTGCTCTTATATATTACACAAAAATCAACCCAAAATGGATACAAGACCTAACTTTAAGACCTGAAACCATGATCCTTGAAGAAAAACAGGAGAGAAGCCTGTTGACATTGGTGTAGGCAATGATATTTTGAATAGCACACCAAAAACTCAGGCTACGAAAGCAAAAATAAATAAATGGGACTCCATCAAACTAAAAAGCTTCTGTGCAACAAAGGAAACACTTAACAAAATGAAAAGACAGCCTACAGATTGGGAGAAAAGATTTGCAAATCATATATCTGATAAAGTGTTAATATCCAAAATATATAATGAGTTCACATTACTCAATAGCAAAAAACCAAATAACCCTAAGGATCTGAATAGACATCTCTCTAAAGAAGATATAAAAATAGCCAACAGTTATATGCAACGATACTCAACATCACTAAACTTCAGGGAAATGCAAGTCAAAACTGCAGTGAGACATCATCTCACACCAGTAAGGATAGCTATTATCAAAAGACAAGAGGTAAAAAGTATTGGCACAAATGTGGAGAAAAGGATGACCTTGTACATTGTTGGGGAGAATGTAGATTGGTAAAGTCATTATGGAAAGCAGTATGGAAGTTCCTAAAGAAATTAAAGCTAGAACTACCGTAAGACTCAGCAATTCCTCTTCTGGATATATACTCAAAGGAAGTGAAAATCATCCTGTGAAGATATCTGCACTCCCATGTTCATTGAAACACTATTCTCAATAACCAAGATATGGAAACAACGTAAGTATCCATCAACAGATGAATGAATAAGGAAATTTTGAGATATAGTCACACAAACATGCACATACTAAAATATTATTCAGCCTTAAAAAAGGAAATTCTGCATTTGCCAGAAGATGGATGAACCTATAGGATATTAAGCGAAATACACCAGATATAGAAAGCAAAAGGCTGCATTGTCACATGGTGGTTACCAAGGGTATGGGGTAGATGTAAGTCAAAGAAAGGGAGTTCTTGGGACAAATAATAAGAATATGGCTTAGAGAGAAATATATACAATAATGTGAGTCTTTAATCCTAATTTCACAAACCTTAACACAAGAACACCCACCAGGCATATTGTAATTTTATCATATAAATTTTGAGCTCACCAAAATCAAGGAGATTAAAACTTAAGGCTTACACCAAACTCCTGTGCCACTTGATCCCAGAGCAGAAGTTCCTCAACCAGGAGTTAGTATTAACAAATATGTATGCCCCTAAGAGAGGAATATATTAACATAACCTTATAAATCAGATCTAATTCTCCCACATATAACTCTAACTATCCATGCATCACATATACTTAAAAAAATTCTGAGTACACAGTAGGTATATATATTTATGGAGCATATGAGATATTTGATATATATATATGCACACAATGCATAATAATCACATCTTGTAAAATAAGATATTCATCAACTAGACCTTTTATCCTTTATGTTACAAACAATCCAATAATACACTTTCAGTTATTTAAAAATGTACAATTAAATTATTATTGACCAAAGTCTCTCTATTGTTCTATCAAATACTGGATCTTATTCGTTCTACATTTTTCTATCCATAAACCAGGGGTTCCCAGCCCCTAGAGGCCAGGGACCGGTACTGGTCTGTGGCCTGTTAGAAACTGGGCCACAAAGCAGAAAGTGAGCGGCGGGTCAATGAGCATTACAGGCTAAGCACTGCCTCCTGTCAGATCAGCAGTGGCATTAGATTCTCATAGGATGGCAAACCCTATTGTGAGCTGCACATGTGAGGGATCTAGGTTGTGCATTCCTTATGAGAATCTAATACCTGATGATATGAGGTATCTGAAGTGGAACAGTTTCATCCCCAAACCATCCGCTCTCATCCCCCTCCCCCATCAGTAGAAAATTTGCCTTCCATAAAACTGGTCCCTGGTGCCAAAAAGGTTGGGGATCATTGCCATTAACCATCCTCCCATCCCCCACCTTTTCATTACCCTTCCCAGCCTCTGTAACCATCACTGAACTCTCTATCTCCATGAGCTCAACTGTCTTCATTTTTAGCCCCTACAAATAAGTGACATCATGCAGAATTTATCTATGTCTGGCTTATTTCACATAACATAATTTAACTCCAGTCCTATCCATGTTGTTGCAAATGACAAGGTCTTATTCCTTTTCGTGGCTGCATAGTACTCTACTGTGTGTAAGTACCACATTCTCTTTATCCATTTGTCTGCTGATGGACACTTAGGTTTCTTCCATATCTTGGCTATTACGAATAGCTGCAATAAACACAGTAGTGTCAGGTATCTCTTGGATACACTCGTTTCCTTTCTTTTGGGTATATACCTAGCAGTGGGACTCCTGGATCATATGGTACCTCTATTTTTAGATTTTTTGAGGAACCTCCAAACTGTTCTTCATAGTGGTTGTACTAATTTACATTCCCACCAACAGTGTACAAGCGTTCCCTTATCTCTATATCCTTTCTAGCATTTGTTATTGCCTGTCTTTTGGATAAAAGCCATTTTAACTTGGATGAGATAGGATCTAATTGTAGTTTTTACTTGCATTTCTCTGATTTAGTCACGTTTTCATATACCTGTTTGCCATTTGTATGTCTTCTTTTGAGAAATGTCTACTCAGATCTTTTGCCCATTATTTGATCATATTACTAGACTTTTTCATATGGAGTTGTTTAAGCTCCTTGTATGTTCTGATTATTAGACCCTTGTCAGATGGATAGTTTGCAAATATTTTCTCCTATTCTGTGGGTTGTCTCTTTACTGTGTTGATTGTTTCCTTTGCTGTGCAGAAACTTTTTAACTTGATATGATGCCACTTGTCCATTTTTGCTTTGGTTGCCTGTGCTTGAGAAGTATTACTCAAGAAATCTTTATTAAGTTCAATGTCCTGGAGAATTTCTACAACGTTTTCTGTTAATAGTTTCTTAGTTTGAGATTTTAGATTCAAGTCTTTAATCCATTTTCATTTGATTCTTGTATGTGGCAAAAGAGAGCAATCTAGTTTCATTCTTCTGCATATGGATATCCAGTTCTCCCCATACCATTAATTGAAGAGGCTGTCCTTTCTCCGGTGTATGTTCTTTAGTACCTTTGTTGAAAATGAGCTCACTGTAGATGTATGGATTTGTTTCTGGGTTCTCTATTTTGTTCCATTGGTCTATGTGTGTGCTTTTATGCCACATGTGCTCTCTTTTGTTCCATTGGTCTATGTACGCTTTTATGTTTTGTTTACTGTGCATCTATAGTATAATTTGAAGTCAGATAATGTGATTCCTCCAGTTTTGTTCCTTTTTCTCAGGACAGTTTTGGATATTCTGGGTCTTTTCTGGTTCCATATACATTTTAAAATTGTTTTTTTCTATTTCTGTGAAGAATGTAGTTGGTATTTTGATGGAGATTGCATTGAATCTGTAGATTGCTTTGGTTAATATGGCCATTTTAACAATATTGATTCTTCCAATTCATGAACATGGACTATTTTTGCTTTTTTGTGTGTCTTCTTGAACTTCTTTCAATGTTTTATTGCTTTTATTGTAGATATTTCACTTATTTGGTTAATTACTATATATTTAATTTTATGTAGCTATTGTAGATGGGATTACTTTCTTGATTTCTAAGATTGTTCACTGATGGGATATAATAATGTTATTGATTTCTGTATGCTGATTTTATATTCTGCAACTATACTAAATTTGTTTATCAGTTCTCATAGTTTTTTTCTGGAGTCTTTAGGCTTTTGCAAATATAAGATCATATTATGTGCAAACAAAGATAATTTGACTTCTTCCATTCAAATTTGGATGCCCTGTATTTCTTCCTCTTGTTACATCTACCTAGAACTTCCAGTACTATGTTGAATAAAAGTGTTAAAAGTGGACATCCTTGTCATGGTGCAGATCTTAGAGGAAAGGCTTGGAGGTCCCCATTCAGTTTGATACTAGCTGTGGGTCTGTCATACATGGCTTTTATTGTGTTATGTTCCTTCTATCCTGTTTTTGAGGGGTTTCATCATGAATTGACGTTGAATTTTATCAAATGCTTTTTCAGCACAATTGAAATAATCGTATATGGTTATTGCCCCTCATTCTCTTCATATGATATATCACATCAATTGATTTTCATATGTTGAACTATCCTTGCATCTCTGGAATAAATCCCACTTGGTCATGATGAATGATCTTCATAATGTGTAGCTGAATTTGGTTTGCTAGTATTTTGTTGAGGATTTTTACATCAGTGTTCATCAGGGATATTGGCCTGTAGTTGTTTTGGGGTATGCGTGTGTGTGTGTGTGTGTGTGTGTGTGTGTGTGTGTGTGTGTGTGTGTATGTTTGGATGTGCCTTTGACTGGTTTTGGTATCAGGGTAATATTGGCTTCAAAGAATGTGCTTGAATGTATTCCCTCTTCCCCTGTGTTTCAGAATAGTGTGAATAGTGTGAACAGGATTTGGTATTAGTTCTTTAAAGTTTGGTAAAATTCAGCAGCAAAATCTTTGGGTCCTGGGATTTTCTTTGCTGGGAGACTTTTTCTTATGGCTTCACTCTTGTTAATTATTGGTTTGTCCAAGTTGTGGATTTCTTCATGGTTCAACCTTGGTAGGTTGTATGTGTCTAGGAATTAATTAATCCATTTCTTCTAGGTTTTCCAATTTATTGGCATATAGGTGCTCATAGTAGCCTCTTTTAATTTCAGTTGTAACATCTCCTTTTTCATCTCTTGATTTATTTGGGATTTCTCTTTTACCTTAGTCCGGCTAAAGGTTTTTCGGTTTTATCTTTTCAAAAAACCAACTTTTGATATTGTTGATCTTTTGTATTGTTTTCTTGTTTCAATTTTACTTTTTTCTGCTCTGATCTTTAGTATTTTTTTCTTCTACTAATTTTATATTTGGTGTGCTCTTGCTTTTCCAGTTCTTTAAGATGCATCACTAGGTTGTCTATTTGAAGTTTTTCTGCTTTTTTGATGTAGGAACTTATAGCAATGAACTTTCCTCTTAGTACTGCTTTTGCTGTATCCCATAGAGTTTAGTATATTTTGTTTCCATTGTCACTTCTTTCAAGAAATTTTTAAATTTCCTTCTTAATTTCTCCATGGACTCACTGATCATTCAAGAGCATATTGTTTAATTTCCAAGTGTTTAAATAGTTTCCAAAATTCCTCTTACTATTTCCATTGTGATCAGAGAAGATACTTGATATTATTCCATTTTATAACTTATTTAAGCACTATTCACAATAGCAGAGACGTGGAATCAATCCAGGCTTTTTTTATTTTTTAAGACATATTTTGTGCCCTAACATGTGGTCTATCCTTGAGAATGATGCATGTACTGAAGAGAAGGTGTATTCTGCAGCTGTTGGATAACATGTTCTATAAATATCTATTAGGACCACTTGGTCTATAGTGCAAATTAAGTCCAATGTTTCTTATTGATTTTCTGTCTATGTGATCTGTCCAGTGCTGAAGGTGGGGTGTTGAAGTCTCCAGCTATTATTGTACTGGGGTGTCTCTCTTTAGATCCAGTAATATTTGCTTTATATATCTAGGTGCTCCAGTGTTGGGTACATATATATTTAAAATAATTACATCCTCTTGCTGACTTGACTCCTTTACCATTCTATAAAGACCTTCTTTGTCTCATTTTATAGTTTTTGTCTTGAAATTTATTTTATGTGACATAAGTAGAGCTATTCCTGCTTTTCTTACTTTCCATTTGCATGAAATATCTCTTTCCATCCCTTTATTTTCAGTCTGTTTGTGTCTTTATAGGTTAAATGTGATTCCTGTGAGCAACAGATTGTTGGGTCTTGTGTTTTTGAATGCATTTATCCACTCTCTGTCCTTTGATTGGAGAGTTTGGTACACATATATTCAATGTTATTATTGATAAGTGAGAACTTAACAAGTCCTTATCAATAATAAGAACTTAATAATAATAAATCCTTGCCATTTTGTTGTTTTCTGTTCCTTTTCTTTCTTCTTGTCTTTCGTTTAGTAAAGGTGATTTTGTGGTTTTCTCCTTCTTCTTCCCTTTCTTCTTGTCTTCCTTTTAAGAAAGGTGATTTTCTCTGATAGTATGCTTTAATTTCTTTCTTGCGTGTCTATTGTATAAATTGAGGTTACCGTAAGGCTTGCAAGTAGTATCTTAGAATCCATTATTTTAAACTGATGACACCTTAACACTGATTGTATAAACAAAAAAGAAAGAGAAAACTAATAAAAACTCTGCACTTTAATATCATACCCCCTCACTTTTTAACTTTTTATTGTTTCTATTTGTATCGTATAGTACTGGCTATGTCTTGAAAAGTTATTATTTTTGTTCAGTTCATTGGTTCATCTTTCTTTTTTTTTTCTTTTATTTTTTATTATTATTATACTTTAAATTCTAGGGTACATGTGCATACGTGCAGGTTTGTTACATATGTATACTTGTGCCATGTTGGTGTGCTGCACCCATCAACTCATCATTTACATCAGGTATAACTCCCAGTGTAATCCCTCCTCCTCCCCCCTCCCCATGATAGGCCCCGGTGTGTGATGTTCCCCTTCCTGAGTCCAAGTGATCTCATTGTTCATTTCCCACCTATGAGTGAGAACATGCGGTGTTTGGTTTTCTGTTCTTGCAATAGTTTGCTGAGAATGATGGTTTCCAGCTGCATCCATGTCCCTACAAAGGACACAAACTACATCCTTTTTTATGGCTGCATAGTATTCCATGGTGTATATGTGCCACATTTTCTTAATCCAGTCTGTCACATGATGGACATTTGGGTTGATTCCAAGTCTTTGCTATTGTGAATAGTGCCGCAATAAACATACGTGTGCATGTGTCTTTGTAGTAGAATAATTTATAATCCTTTGGGTATATACCCAGTAGTGGGATGGCTGGGTCATATGGTACATCTAGTTCTAGATCCTTGAGGAATTGCCATACTGTTTTCCATAATGGTTGAACTAGTTTACAATCCCACCAACAGTGTAAAAGTGTTCCTATTTCTCCACATCCTCTCCAACACCTGTTGTTTCCTGACTTCTTAATGATTGCCATTCTAACTGGTGTGATATGGTATCTCATTGTGGTTTTGATTTGCATTTCTCTGATGGCGAGTGACGATGAGCATTTTTTCATGTGTCTGTTGGCTGTATGAATATCTTCTTTTGAGAAATGTCTGTTCATATCCTTTGCCCACTTTTTGATGGGGTTGTTTGTTTTTTTCTCGTATATTTGTTTGAGTTCTTTGTAGATTCTGGATATTAGCCCTTTGTCAGATGAGTAGGTTGCAAAAATTTTCTCCCATTCTGTAGGTTGCCTGTTCACTCTGATGGTAGTTTCTTTTGCTGTGCAAAAGCTCTTTAGTTTAATTAGATCCCATTTGTCAATTTTGGCTTTTGCTGCCGTTGCTTTTGGTGTTTTAGACATGAAGTCCTTGCCCATGCCTATGTCCTGAATGGTACTACCTAGATTTTCTTCTAGGGTTTTTATGGTATTAGGTCTAACATTTAAGTCTCTAATCCATCTTGAATTAATCTTCGTATAAGGGGTAAGGAAAGGATCCAGTTTCAGCTTTCTACTTATGGCTAGCCAATTTTCCCAGCACCATTTATTAAATAGGGATTCCTTTCCCCATTTCTTGTTTCTCTCAGGTTTGTCAAAGATCAGATGGCTGTAGATGTGTGGTATTATTTCTGAGGACTCTGTTCTGTTCCATTGATCTATATCTCTGTTTTGGTACCAGTACCATGCTGTTTTGGTGACTGTAGCCTTGTAGTATAGTTTGAAGTCAGGTAGTGTGACGCCTCCAGCTTTGTCCTTTTGACTTAGGATTGTCTTGGCAATGCGGGCCGTTTTTTGGTTCCATATGAACTTTAAAGTACTTTTTTCCAATTCTGTGAAGAAACTCATTGGTAGCTTGATGGGGATGGCATTGAATCTATAAATAACCTTGGGGAGTATGGCCATTTTCACGATATTGATTCTTCCTATCCATGAGCATGGTATGTTCTTCCATTTGTTTGTGCCCTCTTTTATTTCGCTGAGCAGTGGTTTGTAGTTCTCCTTGAAGAGGTCCTTCACATCCCTTGTAAGCTGGATTCCTAGGTATTTTATTCTCTTTGAAGCAATTGTGAATGGAAGTTCATTCCTGATTTGGCTCTCTGCTTGTCTGTTACTGGTGTATACGAATGCTTGTGATTTTTGCACATTAAATTTGTATCCTGAGACTTTGCTGAAGTTGCTTATCAGCTTAAGGAGATTTTGGGCTGAGACGATGGGGTTTTCTAAATATACAATCATGTCATCTGCAAACAGGGACAATTTGACTTCTTCTTTTCCTAACTGGATACCCTTGATTTCTTTCTCTTGCCTGATTGCCCTAGCCAGAACTTCCAACACTATGTTGAATAGGAGTGGTGAGAGAGGGCATCCCTGTCTTGTGCCAGTTTTCAAAGGGAATTTTTCCAGTTTTTGCCCATTCAGTATGATATTAGCTGTGGGTTTGTCATAAATAGCTCTTATTATTTTGAGGTACGTTCCATCAATACCGAATTTATTGAGCGTTTTTAGCATGAAGGGCTGTTGAATTTGGTCAAAAGCCTTTTCTGCATCTATTGAGACAATCATGTGGTTCTTGTCTTTGGTTCTGTTTATATGCTGGATTACGTTTATTGATTTGCGAATGTTGAACCAGCCTTGCATCCCAGGGATGAAGCCCACTTGATCATGGTGGATAAGCTTTTTGATGTGCTGCTGAATCCGGTTTGCCAGTATTTTATTGAGAATTTTTGCATCAATGTTCATCAGGGATACTGGTCTAAAATTCTCTTTTTTTGATGTGTCTCTGCCAGGCTTTGGTATCAGGATGATGTTGGCCTCATAAAATGAGTTAGGGAGGATTCCCTCTTTTTCTATTGATTGGAATAGTTTCAGAAGGAATGGTACCAGCTCCTCCTTGTATCTCTGGTAGAATTCAGCTGTGAATCCATCTGGTCCTGGACTTTTTTTGGTGGATAGGCTATTAATTGTTGCCTCAATTTCAGAGTCTGCTATTGGTCTATTCAGGGATTCAACTTCTTCCTGGTTTAGCCTTGGGAGAGTGTAAGTGTCCAGGAATTTATCCATTTCTTCTAGATTTTCTAGTTGATTTGCGTAGAGGCGTTTATAGTATTCTCTGATGGTAGTTTGTATTTCTGTGGGGTCAGTGGTGATATCCCCTTTATCATTTTTTATTGCATCTATTTGATTCCTCTCTCTTTTCTTCTTTATTAGCCTTGCTAGCGGTCTGTCAATTTTGTTGATCTTTTCAAAAAACCAACTCCTGGATTCATTGATTTTTTGGAGGGTTTTTTGTGTCTCGATCTCCTTCGGTTCTGCTCTGATCTTAGTTATTTCTTGCCTTCTGCTAGCTTTTGAATGTGTTTGCTCTTGCCTCTCTTGATCTTTTCATTGTGATGTTAGAGTGTCCATTTTAGATCTTTCCTGCTTTCTCTTGTGGGCATTTAGTGCTATAAATTTCCCTCTACACACTGCTTTAAATGTGTCCCAGAGATTCTGGTATGTTGTATCTTTGTTCTCATTGATTTCAAAGAACATCTTTATTTCCGCTTTCATTTCGTTATGTACCCAGTAGTCATTCAGGAGCAGGTTGTTCAGTTTCCATGTAGTTGAGCGGTTTTGATTGAGTTTCTTAGTCCTGAGTTCTAGTTTGATTGCACTGTGGTCTGAGAGACAGGTTGTTATAATTTCTGTTCTTTTACATTTGCTGAGGAGTGCTTTACTTCCAATTATGTGGTCAATTTTGGAATAAGTGCGATGTGGTGCTGAGAAGAATGTATATTCTGTTGATATGGGGTGGAGAGTTCTATAGATGTCTATTAGGTCCGCTTGGTGCAGAGATGAGTTCAATTCCTGGATATCCTTTTAACTTTCTGTCTCGTGGATCTGTCTAATGTTGACAGCGGAGTTTTGAAGTCTCCCATTATTATTGTATGGGAGTCTAAGTCTCTTTGTAAGTCTCTAAGGACTTGCTTTATGAATCTGGGTGCTCCTGTATTGGGTGCATATATATTTAGGAGAGTTAGCTCTTCCTGTTGAATTGATCCCTTTACCATTATGTAATGGCCTTCTTTGTCTCTTTTGATCTTTGATGGTTTAAAGTCTGTTTTATCAGAGACAAGGATTGCAACCCCTGCTTTTTTTTGTTCTCCATTTGCTTGGTAGATCTTCCTCCATCCCTTTATTTTGAGCCTATGTATGTCTCTGCATGTGAGATGGGTCTCCTGAATACAGCAGACTGATGGGTCTTGACTCTTTATCCAGTTTGCCAGTCTGTGTCTTTTAATTGGAGCATTTAGTCCATTAACATTTAATGTTAATATTGTTATGTGTGAACTTGATCCTGCCATTATGATATTAACTGGTTATTTTGCTCGTTAGTCGATGCAGTTTCTTCCTAGCCTCGATGGTCTTTACATTTTGGCATGTTTTTGTGATGGCTGGTACCGGTTGTTCCTTTCCATGTTTAGGGCTTCCTTCAGGGTCTCTTGTAAGGCAGGCCTGGTGGTGACAAAATCTCTAAGCATTTGCTTATCTGTAAAGGATTTTATTTCTCCTTCACTGATGAAACTTAGTTTGGCTGGATATGAAATTCTGGGTTTAAAATTCTTTTCTTTAAGAACGTTGAATATTGGCCCCCACTCTCTTCTGGCTTGTAGAGTTTCTGCTGAGAGATCTGCTGTTAGTCTGATGGGCTTCCCTTTGTGGGTAACCCGACCTTTCTCTCTGGCTGCCCTTAAGATTTTTTCCTTCATTTCAACTTTGGTGAATCTGGCAATGATGTGTCTTGGAGTTGCTCTTCTGGAGGAGTATCTTTGTGGCATTCTCTGTATTTCCTGAGTTTGAATGTTGTCCTGCCCTACTAGGTTGGGGAAGTTCTCCTGGATGATATCCTGAAGAGTGTTTTCCATCTTGGTTCCATTTTCCCCCTCACTTTCAGGCACCCCAATCCGACGTAGATTTGGTCTTTTTACGTAATCCCATACTTCTTGCAGGCTTTGCTCATTTCTTTTTCTTCTTTTTTCTTTTGGTTTCTCTTCTCGCTTCATTTCATTCATTTGATCTTCAATCTCTGATACTCTTTCTTCCAGTTGATCGAGTCGGTTACTGAAGCTTGTGCATTTGTCACGTATTTCTCGTGTCATGGTTTTCATCTCTGTCATTTCGTTTATGATCTTCTCTGCATTAATTAGTCTAGCTGTCAATTCTTCCACTCTTTTTTCAAGATTTTTAGTTTCTTTGCGCTGGGTACGTAATTCCTCCTTTAGCTCTGATAAGTTTGATGGACTGAAGCCTTTTTCTCTCCTCTCGTCCAAGTCATTCTCTGACCAGCTTTGATCCGTTGCTGGCGATGGGCTGCGCTCCTTCGCAGGGGGAGATGCGCTCTTATTTTTTGAATTTCCAGCTTTTCTGCCCTGCTTCTTCCCCATCTTTGTGGTTTTATCTGTCTCTGGTCTTTGATGGTGGTGACGTACTGATGGGGTTTTGGTATAGGTGTCCTTCCTGTTTGATAGTTTTCCTTCTGACAGTCAGAAGGACTGTCTGTTGGTCTGTTGGAGATTGCTTGAGGTCCACTTCAGACCCTGTTTGCCTGGGTATCAGCAGCAGAGGTTGCCGAAGATAGAATATTGCTGAACAGCGAGTGTACCTGTCTGATTCTTCCTTTGGAAGTTTCCTCTCAGGGGTGTACTCCACCCTGTGAGGTGTGGGGTGTCAGACTGCCCCTAGTGGGGGATGTCTCCCAGCTAGGCTACTCAGGGGTCAGAGACACACCTGAGCAGGCAGTCTGTCCGTTCTCAGATCTCAACCTCCGGGTTGGGACATCCACGGCTCTCCCCAAAGCTGTCAGACAGAGTCGTTCGCGTCTGCACCGGCTCCCGCTACTTCCCCTGTTGTTCTTCAGCTGTGCGCTGTCCCCAGAGGTGGAGACTACAGAGACAGGCAGGCTTCCTTGTGCTGCTGTGAGCTCCACCCAGTTCGAGCTTCCCAGCGGCTTTGTTTACCTAGTTAAGCCTCAGTAATGGCGGGCGCCCCTCCCCCAGCCTCGCTGCTGCCTTGCGGATAGATCGCTGCAGACTGCTGTGTTAGCAGTGAGGGAGGCTTCGTGGGCCTGAGACCCTCCCGGCCAGGATTGGGACATATTCTCCTGGTGTGCCTGTATGCTTACAGCGCAGTATTGGGGTGGGAGTTACCCGATTTTCCAGGTGTTGTGTGTCTCAGTTCCCCTGGCTAGGAAAACGGATCCCCTTCCCCCTTGCGCTTCCAGGTGAGGCGATGCCTCGCCCTGCTTCAGCTCTCGCTGGTCAGGCTGCAGCAGCTGACCATCACCGATTGTCCGGCACTCCCTAATGAGATGACCCCAGTACCTCAGTTGAAAATGCAGAAATCACCGGTCTTCTGTGTCGCTCGCGCTGGGAGTTGGAGACTGGAGCTGTTCCTATTCCTCCACAGAAATTTTTAATTTACCCCCACAAAAAACCCAGCCTGTTACTGTGCAAACTTTACAGGTAAGAAAACTAAGTCTCAGTGAATGTAGGTAGAAAACTTAAATCAAAATTTATTAAGTCATAATTCACTGAAGCAAAAACTAACAACTACATCTACTCTGGGAAGGTGGGGGGCAAACTAGTGTCAGGATAAGAAAAACATCTGAACTGTAATTGATGTATTGCCGGAGGCTTAATGTGGGAAAGCCTGAGAGTTAAATAAAACAATGTATTCAATTAAATGTTCTTATGTGTGTGTGTGTGTGCATGTGTGTGTGTGTGTGTGTGTGTATAGAGAGAGTATATAAGTTTGCTTACATACATGTGAGTAAAATGAATGACAGCAATGATACAAGCGATGGGAGGGAGAAAATAGGATTATTTTGTCATTTGAAAGTACACACTGTCCATTGGTCAGTATAGTGTTATGTGAAAGGGGGCTTGGATTAGTTGTGAATGTATATTGCAAACTATAGCAAACCCCTCAAAATGTTTTTAAAATGATACTTTGTATGCTAAGGAATGAGAGAAAAATACAATTATGCAAACCACATAATTAAAATCACAAAAGTTTAAAAAACAGAAGACAAAATAGGAATAGAAACAAAGAACAAGGGCAAGAACAGAAAACAATAACAAATATGGTAGATATTAATTCAAGTATATGAGTAATCACTTTGAATATCAATGGTCTAGATGTTCCAAGGGAAAAACAAAAATTGTCAGAATAGAAAAAGACCAAACTACATATTGTCTGTAAAAAACCCACTTAAAATATAAAGACATATGTAGATTAAAAACAAATGGATGAGGAAAGATACACCTTGCTAATACTAATTTTGGAAAATCAGCATAGGTATATTAATTTCAGACCAAGCAGGCTTCCAAGCAAATATAAAAATTAAAATAGGTAAAAAGTCATATTATATGATGATAAAGGGGTGGATTCTCAAAGAAGAAATGGCCACCCTTAATATGTATGTGTCAAGGCATCAGAATATGCGAAGCAAAACCATTAGAACTGTGAAAATTGGATAAATCTAATATTATAGTTGGAGACATCAACAAACCCTCTATCAGAAACAGACAGATCCAGCAGACAGAACATCAGTAAGGACACAGGTGAACTCAGTGAAACTATCAATCAACTGAATATAATTGACACCTATAGACAATTTCATCCAATAGCAGCAGAATATAAACTCTTCCCAAGCTAACATGGAAGGAACATTTATCAAGATAGGCCACATTCTGGTCCATAAAACATACTTTAACATATTTAAAAGAATAGAAATCATAAAATGTCTTCTTTCAGACCACATGGAGTTAAAGTAGGAATCAATAATAGCAAGATAACTGAAAAATTTTGACACCCGTAGAAATTAAACAATACACTTCTAAATAAAATATGAGTTGAAGAAATCTCAATAAAAATAATAAAACACTTTTGACTAAATAAAAACAGAAACACAATTTATCAAAATTATCCTGATTTCATTACTACACATTGTATACATGTATCAAAATATCACACACACCCCCAAAATATGTGCAACTATTATAAATCAATACAAATATAGGAATCAGCAAAAGCAGTGCTTAAAGGAAATTTATAGCATTGAATTCATATATTAGAAAAAAAGAAGTATCTAAAGTCAGTCATTTAAGCTTCCCCCTTAGGAAACTAGGAAAAGTAAAGTGGATTAAATCCAATGTGTAACAGAGAGAAGCAATAACTATTAGAACAGTAACCAATAAAATTGAAAATAGGAAATCCACAGAAGAGAAAACCCATAAAATCACAAACTTGTTCTTTTAGAAGATTGAAAAAATGAAAAAATAAAATGATAAGTTTTTGGCCAGGCTAAGTAAAATAGAGAAAAAACAAAAATTACTAATGTCAGAAATGAAAGAAGGAACATCATTAAAGATCTTATGGATATTTAAAGGATAAAAAAGAATAATATGAACAACTTCAGGTTCATACTATTCTTTTTTTTTCTTTTTTAGATGGTGGCTCACTCTGTTGCCTAGGCTAGAGTGCAGTGATGTGATTTCGGCTCACTGCAGTCTCTGCCTCCCAGGTTCAAGCGATTCTCTCACCTCAGTCTCCTGAGTAACTGGGATTACAGGCATGTGCTACCACGCTTGGCTAATTATTTTGTATATTTTAGAGATCGGGTTTCACCATGCTGGCCAGGCTGTTCTTGAACTCCCGACCTCAAGCAGTCCACCTGCCTCGTTCTCCCAAAGTGCTGGGATTACAGGGGTGAGCCACCATGCCCATAGGCCCACATCTTTGATAACCTAGATGAAACGAGTCAGTTCCTTGGGGGCGGTGGTGGGGGGAACAATCTGCCAAATTCACACAAGAAGAAATAGACAATCTGGATTGTCTTATATCTATTTAAAATTGAATAAAAATTAACAACCTTCCAAACAGAAAGCACTAAGCCCAGTTTGGTTCACTAGTAAATTCTACCAAACATGTAAGAAAGAGATTATGCCAAGTCCTTTACAATTTTTATTAGTAGAGGCAGGGGTAATACTCTAACTCATTCTTTGAGGCTTGCATCATACTAATACCAAAATCAGATAAAAAAGTTTTCCAAAAAAGTAAAATCACAGACCAATAACTCTCATAAACACAGATGCAAAAATCCTCAGCAAATTCTTAGCAAGTTGAATCCAACAATGTATAAAAAGTATTACATACCAAGACCAAAAGAGGCATCCCACGTATGCAAGACTCCTTCAGCATTCAAAAATCAAATAGCAGAATCCACCGTCAGAATACACTGAAAAAGAAAAACAACATGATCACATCAATAGATGCAGACAAAGCCTTTGACAAACTCCAACAACTATTTGTGTTTAAAAAAAGAAAAAGAACAACTTAGTGAACTATGAATGAGGGGGACTTCCTCCAATTGATAAGGTATACCTACAGAAAACTCACAGCTCACACCACACTAAATGGTGAGAAACTAGAAGCATTTCCACTAAGATGAGAAACAAGACAAGTATGAGTCCTCTCACTACTCTTTTTCAATATTGTACTAGTAGTACTGGCTAACATAATAAGAGAAAAAAAATAAAGCACATTGATTGGGAAGAAAGAAATAAAACTGTCTTGATTGTAGATGAGTCTAAACAATGTCAAAAATTGGAAAGAATCAGCAAAAATCTCCTGGAACTAATATACTTCATAGAAACTTCATAGAAAGATTAAAATATGAAAATCGACTTCTTTCCCATATACCAGCAATGAACAAGTGGAATTCAAAACTGAAAACACAATACTATTTATATTAACATTAAAAAATGAAATAGTTATAATAAAATATGTATAAGATCTATATGAGGAAAACTATAAAATTCTGATCAAAGAAATCCAAGAATAACTAAATAAATGAAGAGATATTTCATGTTCACGGATAGGAAGATTCAATGTTGTCAAGTTCAGTTCTTCCAAAATTGGGCAATAAATTCAATTCAATTTTAATTAAAATCCTAGCAAGTTATTTTGTGTATAACAAACTGATTCCAAAATTTATATGTAGAGGTAAAGAGCCCAGAATAGTCAATCCATATTGAAAGTATATAGAATTGAAGGAATGAAAATCTTTACTTCAAGATTTACTATGAAACTCAGTAATCAAGAGATTGTAATAGTGGTGAAAAATTAGCTAAATAGATTAATGGAACAGAAAAAAGAGCCAAGAAATAGATCCACATAAACATAATCCACTGTTCTTTTTAATTTTATTTTAAAAAATTCATTTTAAGCTCCAGGGTACATGTTCAGGATGTGCAGTCTCCTTACATAGGTAAACATGTGCCATGGTGGTTTCCTGCACCTTTCAACCCATCACCTCAGTATTAAGCCCAGCATGCATTAGCTATTTTTCCTAATGCTCTCCCTCCCACCACTGGTAAGTCTCAGTGTGTGATGTTCCCCTCCATATGTCCATGTGTTCTCGCTGTTCAGCTCTCACTTACAAGTGAGAATATGCAGTGTTTGGTATTCTATTCCTGCATTAGTTTGCTGAGGATAATGGGTTCCAGCTCCATCCACAATCTTACACGGGACATGATCTCTTTCCTTTTTATGGCTGCATACTCTTCCATGTTATATATGTACCACATTTTCTTTATCCAGTCTATCAGTGATGGGCATTTGGATTGAATCCATGTCTTTGCTATTGTGAATAGTGCTGCAGTGAAATGGAATTGCTAGGTCAAATGGTATTTCTGGTTCTAGATCTTTGAGGAATCACCACACCATCTTCCACAATGGTTAAACTAATTTACATTCCCACCAACATTGTAAAAGTATTTCTATTTCTCTGCAACCTCACCAGAATCTGTTGTTTCTTGAATTTTTAACAATCACCATTATGACTGGCATGAGGTGGTATCTTATTGTGGTTTTAATGTTCATTTATCTAATGATCAGTGATGTTGAGCTTTTTATTCATTTTTGTTGGCCTCATGAATGTCTTCTTTTGAGAAGTGTCTGTTCATGTCCTTTGCCCACTTTTTAATGGACTTGCTTGTTTATTTTCTTGTAAATTTGTTCAAGTTCCTTAAAATTAACTCAAGATAGATTAAAGACTTAAATGTAAAACCCAAAACTATAAAATTCCTAGAAGAAAATCTAGGCGATACCATTCAGGACTTAGGAATGGGCAAAGATTTCATAATGAAATCACCAAAACCAATTGCAACAAAAGCAAAATTTGACCAATGGGATCTAATTAAATTAAAGAGGTTCTGCACAGCAAAATAAACTATCATCAGAGCAAACAGGCAACCTACAGAGTGGGAGATAAATTTTGCAATCTACCCATCTGACAAAGGTGTCATAATCAACTGATCTTTTACCATTCAGCAGAGCCAAGACCATGGAACAAAGGTAGTACTTTCAACAAGTAATACTGGAACAACTGGATATACACATGTCAAAAAATAAATCTAGACAGACTACAAGCTGTGCGTAAAAAGTAACTCAAAGTGATCACAGGCTTAAATGTAAAATGCAAAACTATAAAACTACTAGAAGATAACACAGGAGAAAATATAGGTGATCTTGGGTTTGATGATTACATTTTAGACATGAAATCAAAGGCACAATCCCTGAAAGAATTGATAGGGTAGGGACTGGCAAGATGGCAGAATCGGAACAGCTCCGATCTGCAGCTCCCAGTGAGAGGTGACAACGTGGTAGCATTCCTCGCTCTCGGCACCTCCCGGTCCCGGAGTCCGCTCTGGCTGCAATCCAGGAGCCCTTCAGCCCACGGCTGCGCTGTGGGGGCCTGCCCTCTCTGGGGATGGCCGAGGCCAGGAGTGCCCTGGCTAGGTGCCACCAAGTCCTGCAGTGAATGTCATTGAAAGGTGAAGCCAGCTGGGCTTCTGGGGCAGGTGGGGACTTGGAGAAGTTTTCCCTTTAGCTAAAGGTTTGTAAACGCACCAATCAGCACTCTGTGTCTACCTAAAGGTTTGGAAAGGCACCAATCACCACTCTGTGTCTAGCTAATGTGGTAAGGGACTTGGAGAACTTTTGTGTCTAGCTATGGGATTGTAAACGCACCAATTAGCACTCCGTGTCTAGCTAAAGGTTTGTAAACGGACCAATCAACTCCCTGTAAAATGGACCGATCAGCTCTCCACAAAATGGAGCAAACAGTAGGATGTGGGTGGGGCCAGATAAGGGAATAAAAGCAGGCCACCCCAGCCAGCAGCGGCAACCTGCTCCAGTTCCCTTCCATGCTGTGGAAGCTTTGTTCCTTCTCTCTTCACAATAAATCTTGCTGCTGCTCATTCTTTGGGTCTGCGCCACCTTTATGAGCTGTAGCACTCACCACAAAGGTCTGCAGCTTCACTCCTGAGGCCAGCGAGACCATGAACCCACAGGGAGGGATGAACAACTCCAGACGGGAGGAACAAACAACTCCAGAGCACCGCCTCAAGAGCTGTAACACTCACCACGAAGGTCTGCAGCATCACTTCTGAAGTCAGTGAGAACATGAACTCACCAGAAGGAAGAAACTTTGGACACATCTGAACATCTGAAGGAATAAACTCCAGACACCTCATCTTTTAGAACTGTAACACTCACT
The DNA here is from genome assembly GCF_007565055.1 of Rhinopithecus roxellana. NCBI lineage: Eukaryota > Metazoa > Chordata > Mammalia > Primates > Cercopithecidae > Rhinopithecus > Rhinopithecus roxellana. Next base: position 114,842,922 of record NC_044549.1, on the reverse strand, counting down.
GCAAGGGTCTGCAGCTTCATTCCTGAAGTCAGCAAGACCAAGAACCCACCAAATCCAGACACATCAGCAAGATCAATGCAGAAGGTGGTTATTTCTGCATTTCCAACTGAGGTACCTGGCTCATCTCATTGGGACTGGTTAGACAGTGAGTGGAGCCCATGGAGGGCAAGCCGAAGCAGGGTGTGGTGTTGCCTCACCTGGGAAGCTCAAGGGGTTGGGAAACTCCAACCCCTAGCCAAGAGAAGCCCTGAGAAACTGTGCAATCTTGGCTGTTCTGCAGCCTCCACTCATGATACCCAGGCAAACAGAGTCTGGAGTAGACCTCCAGCAAACTCTAGCAAACCTGCAGCAGAGAGGCCTTACTCTTAGAAGAAAAACTAACAGAAAGGAATAGTATCAACATCAAAAAAAAAAAGGACATTCACGCAGAAACCCCACCCAAAAGCCACCAGCATGAAAGACCAAAGGTAGACAAATCTATGAAGATGAGGAAAACCAGCACAAAAAGGCTGCAAATTCCAAAAACCAGAATGCCTCTTCTCCTCCAAAGGATCACAACTCTTCACCAGCAAGGGAACGAAACTGGACAGGGAATGAGTCTGATAAATTGACAAAAGTAGGCTTCAGAAGGTGGGTAATAACAAACTCCTCCAAGCTAAAGGAGCATGTTCTAACCCAATGCAAGCAAGCTAAGAACCTTGAAAAAATGTTAGAGGAATTGCTAACTAAAATAATCACCTTAGAGAAGAACATAAATGACCTGATGGAGCTGAAAAGCATAGCATGAGAACTTCATGAAGCATAAATAAGTATCAATAGCCGAATCGATCATGCAGAAGAAAGGATATCAGAGATTGAAGATCAACTTAATGAAATAAGGCATGAAGACAAGATTAGAGAAAAAAGAATGAACACAAATGAAAAAAAGCCTCTAAGAAATATAGAACTATGGGAAAGGAACAAATCTACATTTGATTGGTGTACCTGAAAGTGACAGGGAGAATGGAACCAAGTTGGAAAACACTCTTCAGGATATTATTCAGGAGAACATCCTCAACCTAGCAATACAGGCCAATGTTCACTCACCACGAAGGTCTGAAAAAGTCACTATGAAAAAGTCGCAACAACTAATGGGCAAAATAACCAGCTAGCATCATGACAGGATCAAATTCACACATAACAGTATTAAACCTTAAATGTAAACGGGCTAAATGCCCCAATTAAAAGACACAGACTGGCGAATTGGATAAAGAGTCAAGAACCAGCACTGTGCTATATTCAGGAGACCCGTCTCATGTCCAAAGACACACATAGGCTCAAAATAAAGGGGTAGAGGAATATTTACCAAGCAAATGGAAAACAGAAAAAGCAGGGGTTGTAATCCTAATATCTGAGAAAGCAGACTTTAAACCAAGAAAGATCAATAAAGATCAAGAAGGGCATTACATAATGGTAAAGGGATCAACACAACAAGAAGAGCTAACTAGCCTAAATATTTATGCACCCAATGCCAGAGCACCCAGATTCATAAAGCAAGTTCTTAGAGACCTACAAAGAGACTTAGACTCCCACACAATAATAGTGGCAGACTTTAACACTCACTGTCAGATCAACAAGACAGAACGATAAAAACAGTGTTCAACACTTGAACTCAGCTCTGGACCAAGCAGACCTAATAGACATCTACAGATCTCTCCACCCCAAATCAACAGAATATACATTCTTCTCAGCACCATATCACACTTATTCTAAAATTGACCACATAATTGGAAGTAAAACACCCTTCAGCAGATGCAAAAGAACGAAAATCATAACAAACAGTCTCTCGGACCACAGTGCAAACAAATTAGAACTCAGGATTAAGAAACTTACTCTAAACTGCACACATACAAGGAAACTGAACAACTTGCTCCTGAATGACTCCTGGATAAGTTACGAAATTAAGGCTTTGAAACCAATAAGAACAAAGACACAACATACTGCAATCTCTAGGACACAGAGCAGTGTGTAGAGAGAAATTTATAGCACTAAATACCCACAGGAGAAAGTGGGAACGATCTAAAATTGACTCCCTAACATCACAATTCAAAGAACGAGAAAAGCAAGAGCAAACACATTCAAAAACTAGCAGAAGACAAGAAATAACTAAGATCACAGCAGAACTGAAGGGGATAGAGACACAAAAAACTCTTCAAAAAATTAATAATCCAGGAGCTGGTTTTTTGAAAAGATCAACAAAATAGACTGCTGGCCAGACTAATAAAAAAGAAAAGAGACAAGAATCAAATAGACACAAAAAATTGATAAAGGAGATATCACCACTAAGCCCACAGAAATACAAACTACCATCAGAGAATACTATAAACACCTCTATGCAAGTAAACTAGAAAATCTTGAAGAAATAAATTTCTGCACACATACACCCTCCCAAGACTAAAGCAGGAAGAAGTTGAATCCCTGAATAGACCAATAACAAGTTCTGAAATTGAGGCAGTGATTAATAGCACACCAACCAAAAAAAGCCCAGGAGCAGAAGGATTCACAGCCGAATTCTACCTGATATACAAAGAGGAGCTGATACCATTCCTTCTGAAACTATTCCAAAGAATAGAAAAAGAGGGATTCCTTCCTAACACATTTTATGAGGCCAGCAGCATCCTGATACCAAACCCTGGCAGAGAAGCAACAAAAAAAATTTCAGGCCATTATCCCTGGTGAACATCGATGTGAAAATCCTCAGTAAAATACTGAAAAACTGAATCCAGCAGCACATCAAAAAACGTATACAGCACGATCAAGTTGACTCTGTCCCTGGAATGCAAGGTTGGTTCAAAATATGCAAATCAATAAACATAATCCATCACATAAACAGAACCCATTACAAAAAAAAAAAAAAAAAAAAACACACACACACAATTATCTCAATAGGTGCAAAAAAAGCCTTCAAAAAAAAAATCAACATGACTTCATGCTAAAAACTCAAACTAGCTATTATTGGGACATATCTCAAAATAATAAGAGCTACTTATGACAAACCCACAGCCAATATCATACTGAATGGGCAAAAACTGGAAGCATTCCCTTTGAAAACTGGCACAAGACAAGGATGCCCTCTCTCACCACTCCTATTCAATATAGTATTGGAAGTTCTGGCTAGGGCAATCAGGCAAGAGAAAGAAATAAAATGTATTCAAACAGGAAGAGAAGAAGTCAAATTGTCTCTGTTTGCAGATGACATGATTGTACATTTAGAAAACCCCATAATCTCAGCCCAAAATCTCCTTAGGCCAGTAAGCAAATTCAGCAAAGTCTCAGGATACAAAAGCAATGTGCAAAAATCACGAGAATTCCTGTACACCAATAATAGACAAACAGAAAGTCAAATCATGAGTGAACTCCCATTCACAATTGCTACAAAGAGAATAAAATACCTAGGAATACAACTTACAAGGGATGTGAGGGACCTCCTCAAGAACCGCAAACCACTGCTGAAGGAAATAAGACACAGCAAATGAAGAAACATTCCATGCTCATGGATAGGAAGAATCAATATTGTGAAAATGGCCATACTGCCCAAAATGCTATCCCCATCAAGCTACCACTGACTTTCTTCACAGAATTAGAAAAAACTACTGTAAATTTCAAATGGAAACAAAAAAGAGACTGTATAGCCATGACAATCCTAAGCTAAAAGAACAAAGCTGGAGACATCACGTTACCTGACTTCAAGCTATACGACAAGGCTACAGTAACCAAAATAGCATGGTACTGGTACCAAAGCAGATATATAAACCAATGGAACACACAGAGGCCTCAGAAATAACGCCACATATCTACAACCATCTGATCTTTGACAAACCTGACAAAAACAAGCAATGGGGAAAGGACTGCCTATTTAATAAATGGTGTTGGGAAAACTAGCTAGCCGAATGCAGAAAACTGAAACTGGACCCCTCCCTCAAACCTTAAACAAAAATTAACTCAAGATGGACTAAAGACTTAAATGTAAGACCTAAAACATAAAAACTCTAGAAGAAAACCTAGCCAAACCCATTCAGGACAGAGGCATGGTCAAAGACTTAATGACTAAAACACCAAAAGCAATGGCAACAAAAACCAAAATTGACAAATGGGATCTAATTAAACTAAAGAACTTCTGTACAGCAAAACAAACTATCATGAGAGTGAACAGACAATCTACAGAATGGGAGAACATTTTTGAAATCTATCCATCTGACAAAGGCCTAATATCCAGAATCTATAAGAACTTAAACAAGTTTATAAGAAAAAAAAATCAAAAAGAAGATGGCCGAATAGGAACAACTCCAGTCTCCAACTCCCAGCGCGAGCGACACAGAAGACCGGTGATTTCTGCATTTTCAACTGAGGTACTGGGGTCATCTCACTAGGGAGTGCCGGACAATTGGTGCTGGTCAGCTGCTGCAGCCTGACCAGCGAGAGCTGAAGCAGGGCGAGGCATCGCCTCACCTGGAAGCGCAAGGGGGAAGGGGATCCGTTTTCCTAGCCAGGGGAACTGAGACACACAACACCTGGAAAATCGGGTAACTCCCACCCCAATACTGCGCTGTAAGCATACAGGCATTCCAGGAGAATATATCCCACACCTGGCCGGGAGGGTCCCACGCCCACGAAGCCTCCCTCACTGCTAACACAGCAGTCTGCCGCGATCTATCCGCAAGGCAGCAGCGAGGCTGGGGGAGGGGCGCCCGCCATTGCTGAGGCTTAAGTAGGTAAACAAAGCCGCTGGGAAGCTCGAACTGGGTGGAGCTCACAGCAGCTCAAGGAAGCCTGCCTGTCTCTGTAGTCTCCACCTCTGGGGACAGCGCACAGCTGAAGACCAACAGGGGAAGTAGCGGGAGCCGGTGCAGACGCGAACGACTCTGTCTGACAGCTTTGGGGAGAGCCGCGGATCTCCCAACGCGGAGGTTGAGATCTGAGAACGGACAGACTGCCTGCTCAGGTGTGTCCCTGACCCCTGAGTAGCCTAGCTGGGAGAAATCCCCCACTAGGGGCAGTCTGACACCCCACACCTCACAGGGTGGAGTACACCCCTGAGAGGACACTTCCAAAGGAAGAATCAGACAGGTACACTCGCTGTTCAGCAATATTCTATCTTCGGCAACCTCTGCTGCTGATACCCAGGCAAACAGGGTCTGGAGTGGACCTCAAGCAATCTCCAACAGACCAACAGAGAGTCCTTCTGACTGTCAGAAGGAAAACTATCAAACAGGAAGGACACCTATACCAAAACCCCATCAGTTCGTCACCACCATCAAAGACCAGAGACAGATAAAACCACAAAGATGGGGAAGAAGCAGGGCAGAAAAGCTGGAAATTCAAAAAATAAGAGCGCATCTCCCCCTGCAAAGGAGCGCAGCCCATCACCAGCAACGGATCGAAGCTGGTCAGAGAATGACTTGGACGAGAGGAGAGAAGAAGGCTTCAGTCCATCAAACTTATCAGAGCTAAAGGAGGAATTACGTACCCAGCGCAAAGAAACTAAAAATCTTGAAAAAAGAGTGGAAGAATTGACAGCTAGACTCATTAATGCAGAGAAGATCATAAACGAAATGACAGAGATGAAAACCATGACACGAGAAATACGTGACAAATGCACAAGCTTCAGTAACCGACTCGATCAACTGGAAGAAAGAGTATCAGCGATTGAAGATCAAATGAATGAAATGAAGCGAGAAGAGAAACCAAAAGAAAAAAGAAGAAAAAGAAATGAGCAAAGCCTGCAAGAAGTATGGGATTACGTAAAAAGACCAAATCTACGTCTGATTGGGGTGCCTGAAAGTGAGGGGGAAAATGGAACCAAGTTGGAAAACACTCTTCAGGATATCATCCAGGAGAACTTCCCCAACCTAGTAGGGCAGGCCAACATTCAAATTCAGGAAATACAGAGAACGCCACAAAGATACTCCTCCAGAAGAGCAACTCCAAGACACATCATTGCCAGATTCACCAAAGTTGAAATGAAGGAAAAAATCTTAAGGGCAGCCAGAGAGAAAGGTCGGGTCACCCACAAAGGGAAGCCCATCAGACTAACAGCAGATCTCTCAGCAGAAACTCTACAAGCCAGAAGAGAGTGGGGGCCAATATTCAACGTTCTTAAAGAAAAGAATTTTAAACCCAGAATTTCATATCCAGCCAAACTAAGTTTCATAAGTGAAGGAGAAATAAAATCCTTTACAGATAAGCAAATGCTTAGAGATTTTGTCACCACCAGGCCTGCCTTACAAGAGACCCTGAAGGAAGCCCTAAACATGGAAAGGAACAACCGCTACCAGCCATCGCAAAAACTTGGCAAAATGTAAAGACCATCGAGGCTAGGAAGAAACTGCATCAACTAACGAGCAAAATCACCAGTTAATATCATAATGGCAGGATCAAGTTCACACATAACAATATTAACCTTAAATGTTAATGGACTAAATGCTCCAATTAAAAGACACAGACTGGCAAACTGGATAAAGAGTCAAGACCCATCAGTCTGCTGTATTCAGGAGACCCATCTCACATGCAGAGACATACATAGGCTCAAAATAAAGGGATGGAGGAAGATCTACCAAGCAAATGGAGAACAAAAAAAAGCAGGGGTTGCAATCCTAGTCTCTGATAAAACAGACTTTAAACCATCAAAGATCAAAAGAGACAAAGAAGGCCATTACATAATGGTAAAGGGATCAATTCAACAGGAAGAGCTAACTCTCCTAAATATATATGCACCCAATACAGGAGCACCCAGATTCATAAAGCAAGTCCTTAGAGACTTACAAAGAGACTTAGACTCCCATACAATAATAATGGGGGACTTCAACACTCCGCTGTCAACATTAGACAGATCAACAAGACAGAAAGTTAACAAGGATATCCAGGAATTGAACTCATCTCTGCACCAAGCGGACCTAATAGACATCTATAGAACTCTCCACCCCAAATCAACAGAATATACATTCTTCTCAGCACCACATCGCACTTATTCCAAAATTGACCACATAATTGGAAGTAAAGTACTCCTCAGCAAATGTAAAAGAACAGAAATTATAACAAACTGTCTCTCAGACCACAGTGCAATCAAACTAGAACTCAGGACTAAGAAACTCAATCAAAACCGCTCAACTACATGGAAACTGAACAACCTGCTCCTGAATGACTACTGGGTACATAACGAAATGAAAGCGGAAATAAAGATGTTCTTTGAAACCAATGAGAACAAAGATACAACATACCAGAATCTCTGGGACACATTTAAAGCAGTGTGTAGAGGGAAATTTATAGCACTAAATGCCCACAAGAGAAAGCAGGAAAGATCTAAAATTGACACTCTAACATCACAATTAAAAGAACTAGAGAGGCAAGAGCAATCACATTCAAAAGCTAGCAGAAGGCAAGAAATAACTAAGATCAGAGCAGAACTGAAGGAGATAGAGACACAAAAAACCCTCCAAAAAATCAATGAATCCAGGAGTTGGTTTTTTGAAAAGATCAACAAAATTGACAGACCGCTAGCAAGGCTAATAAAGAAAAAAAGAGAGAGGAATCAAATAGATGCAATAAAAAATGATAAAGGGGATATCACCACTGACCCCACAGAAATACAAACTACCATCAGAGAATACTATAAACGCCTCTACGCAAATCAACTAGAAAATCTAGAAGAAATGGATAATTTCCTGGACACTTACACTCTCCCAAGGCTAAACCAGGAAGAAGTTGAATCCCTGAATAGACCAATAGCAGGCTCTGAAATTGAGGCAACAATTAATAGCCTACCCACCAAAAAAAGTCCAGGACCAGATGGATTCACAGCTGAATTCTACCAGAGGTACAAGGAGGAGCTGGTACCATTCCTTCTGAAACTATTCCAATCAATAGAAAAAGAGGGAATCCTCCCTAACTCATTTTATGAGGCCAACATCATCCTGATACCAAAGCCTGGCAGAGACACAACAAAAAAAGAGAATTTTAGACCAATATCCCTGATGAACATTGATGCAAAAATCCTCAATAAAATACTGGCAAACCGGATTCAGCAGCACATCAAAAAGCTTATCCACCATGATCAAGTGGGCTTCATCCCTGGGATGCAAGGCTGGTTCAACATTCGCAAATCAATAAACGTAATCCAGCATATAAACAGAACCAAAGACAAGAACCACATGATTGTCTCAATAGATGCAGAAAAGGCTTTTGACAAAATTCAACAGCCCTTCATGCTAAAAACGCTCAATAAATTCGGTATTGATGGAACGTACCTCAAAATAATAAGAGCTATTTATGACAAACCCACAGCTAATATCATACTGAATGGGCAAAAACTGGAAAAATTCCCTTTGAAAACTGGCACAAGACAGGGACGCCCTCTCTCACCACTCCTATTCAACATAGTGTTGGAAGTTCTGGCTAGGGCAATCAGGCAAGAGAAAGAAATCAAGGGTATCCAGTTAGGAAAAGAAGAAGTCAAATTGTCCCTGTTTGCAGATGACATGATTGTATATTTAGAAAACCCCATCGTCTCAGCCCAAAATCTCCTTAAGCTGATAAGCAACTTCAGCAAAGTCTCAGGATACAAAATTAATGTGCAAAAATCACAAGCATTCTTATACACCAGCAACAGACAAGCAGAGAGCCAAATCAGGAATGAACTTCCATTCACAATTGCTTCAAAGAGAATAAAATACCTAGGAATCCAGCTTACAAGGGATGTAAAGGACCTCTTCAAGGAGAACTACAAACCACTGCTCAGTGAAATCAAAGAGGACACAAACAAATGGAAGAACATACCATGCTCATGGATAGGAAGAATCAATATCGTGAAAATGGCCATACTCCCCAAGGTTATTTATAGATTCAATGCCATCCCCATCAAGCTACCAATGACTTTCTTCACAGAATTGGAAAAAACTGCTTTAAAGTTCATATGGAACCAAAAAAGAGCCCACATTGCCAAGACAATCCTAAGTCAAAAGGACAAAGCTGGAGGCGTCACGCTACCTGACTTCAAACTATACTACAAGGCTACAGTAACCAAAACAGCATGGTACTGGTACCAAAACAGAGATATAGACCAATGGAACAGAACAGAGTCCTCAGAAATAATACCGCACATCTACAGCCATCTGATCTTTGACAAACCTGAGAGAAACAAGAAATGGGGAAAGGATTCCCTATTTAATAAATGGTGCTGGGAAAATTGGCTAGCCATAAGTAGAAAGCTGAAACTGGATCCTTTCCTTACCCCTTATACGAAGATTAATTCAAGATGGATTAGAGACTTAAATGTTAGACCTAATACCATAAAAACCCTAGAAGAAAATCTAGGTAGTACCATTCAGGACATAGGCATGGGCAAGGACTTCATGTCTAAAACACCAAAAGCAACGGCAGCAAAAGCCAAAATTGACAAATGGGATCTCATTAAACTAAAGAGCTTTTGCACAGCAAAAGAAACTACCATCAGAGTGAACAGGCAACCTACAGAATGGGAGAAAATTTTTGCAACCTACTCATCTGACAAAGGGCTAATATCCAGAATCTACAAAGAACTCAAACAAATATACGAGAAAAAAACAAACAACCCCATCAAAAAGTGGGGAAAGGATATGAACAGACATTACTCAAAAGAAGATATTCATACAGCCAACAGACACATGAAAAAATGCTCATCATCACTGGCCATCAGAGAAATGCAAATCAAAACCACAATGAGATACCATCTCACACCAGTTAGAATGGCAATCATTAAGAAGTCAGGAAACAACAGGTGTTGGAGAGGATGTGGAGAAATAGGAACACTTTTACACTGTTGGTGGGATTGTAAACTAGTTCAACCATTATGGAAAACAGTATGGCAATTCCTCAAGGATCTAGAACTAGATGTACCATATGACCCAGCCATCCCACTACTGGGTATATACCCAAAGGATTATAAATTAGTCTACTACAAAGACACATGTACACGTATGTTTATTGCGGCACTATTCACAATAGCAAAGACTTGGAATCAACCCAAATGTCCATCTGTGACAGACTGGATTAAGAAAATGTGGCACATATACACCATGGAATACTATGCAGCCATAAAAAAGGATGAGTTTGCGTCCTTTGTAGGGACATGGATGCAGCTGGAAACCATCATTCTTAGCAAACTATCACAAGAAGAGAAAACCAAACACCGCATGTTCTCACTCATAGGTGGGAACTGAACAATGAGATCACTTGGACTCGGGAAGGGGAACATCACACACTGGGGTCTATCATGGGGAGGGGGGAGGGGGGAGGAGGGAGGGATTGCATTGGGGAGTTATACATGATATAAATGATGAATTGATGGGTGCTGACGAGTTGATGGGTGCAGCACACCAACATGGCATAAGTATACATATGTAACAAACCTGCACGTTATGCACATGTACCCTAGAACTTAAAGTATAATAAAAAAAAAAAAAAAAATCAAAAAGAGGGCAAAGGATATGAACAGACACTTCTCAAAAGAAGACATTTATGAAAAAAGCTCATCATCACTGGTCATTAGAGAAATGCAAATCAAAACCACAATGAAATAGCATCTTATGACAGTTAGAAGGGTGATCATTAAAAAGTGAGGAAACAACAGATGCTGGAGAGGATGTGGAGAAATAGCAAAGCTTTTACACTGTTGGTGGGAGTGTAAATTAATTCAACCATTGTGGAACACAGTGTGGCAATTACTCAAGGATCTAGAACCAGAAATACCATTAGACTCAGCAATCCCATTACTGGATATATACACAAAAGATTATAAATCATTCTACTATAAAGACACATGCACACGTATGTTTATTGCAGCACTGTTCAGAATAGCAAAGACGTGGAGCCAACCCAAATGTCCATCAATGATTGACTGCATGAAGAAATGTGGCACATATATGCCATGAAATACTATGCAGTCATAGAAAAGGATGCGTTCTTATCCTTTGCTGGGACATGGATGAAGCTGGAAACCATCATTCTCAGCAAACTAACACAGGAACAGAAAACCAAACACTGAATGTTCTCACTTATAGGTGGGAGTTGAACAATGAGAACACATGGACACAGGGAGGGGAACATCACACACTGGGCCCTGTCATGGGGTGGGGAGGTTAGGGGAGGGATAGCATTATGAAAAATACCCAATGTAGATGACGAGTTGATGGGTGCATCAAACCACCATAGCACATATATGCCTATGTAACAAACCTGCATCTTCTGCACATGTATCCTAGAACTTAAAGTATGATAAAAAAAAATTGGTAAGCTTGACTTTATTAAAATTAAAAATGTCTACTCTGCAAAAAGACTGCAGAGGGAATGAAAATATGAGCCACAGACTAAGAGAAAATACTTATGAAATATAGATTTGTTAAAGAACTGTTATCCAAAATACACGAAGAACTCTTAAAATTCAACAAGAAAACAACCAATTAAAAGCAGGCTAAAGATATTAATGGGAATCTCACCAAAGTAGATATATTGATGAACAATGAGCAAATGAAACAAACTTCATATTACATGGACTTTGGATTATAATGATATGAAAATGTAGGTTTTTCTTTTTTTCTATTTTTTTTTTTTTTTTTTTTGAGACGGAGTCTCGCTCTGTTGCCCAGGCTGGAGTGCAGTGGCCAGATCTCAGCTCACTGCAAGCTCCGCCTCCCGGGTTTACACCATTCTCCTGCCTCAGCCTCCCGAGTAGCTGGGACTACAGGCGTGCGCCACCTTGCCTGGCTAGTTTTTTTGTATTTTTTAGTAGAGACGGGGTTTCACCATGTTAGCCAGGATGGTCTCGATCTCCTGACCTCGTGATCTGCCCGTCTCGGCCTCCCAAAGTGCTGGGATTACAGGCTTGAGCCACCGCGCCCAGCCTAAAAGGTAGGTTTTTCAATTGTAACTAATGTACCATTCTGGTAAATGATGCTGATAATGGAGTAAACTATGCTTCTGTGGGCTCAGGGATTATGTAGAAAAATAGTCATACCTTTCTATCAATGTAGCTGTGAACCTAAAATTCCTCTAAAAAATAGAGTCTTAAAAAAATCTACTGGCTAGAAAATTTAGATTATGTCTATAAAAATTCTGAATAGGATTAAATTTTATTCAGAATATGATTAAATAAATGACAAAGGCATGTCATAGACAATATGATTTACTTGAGTTGGGAAAATATCACCATGGTCTTTTGAAATTCAGAGGTATTATATACATCGGCATGTTGGTAACTGGGCTTTGTGAAGAAGGTAGTATTTTCCTAAGATTAGAGATTGATGGAAAAACAGGGCATCCCTTTCTTCTGCAGAAAAAAACAAACCCAGCCACTCTCAATAAATACAGATATGTTAGTAAATATATCTCTTAATCGATGACTTTCACGTTATGAGAGCTAGTTCTGCTTTTCACTCTTAGGAGCTACAAGACTTTCAATTAGAGATATTAGTCATTTACAGCTCAACTGGGTAAAGAGTTGATTAGCGAGACTAGAGAAAAAAATAGTAAGGCCGGATTGTGATGAAGGGATTTACCAAGCCTTTTAGAAGTGGTACTGTATTGAGATTAGTGGGTGAGATCAGAACAGAATTCAGTGAAAAAAATGAATTACATAGTGGATAAGAAGTGTCAGATAAAAAAGGAAGCCTAAATGTAAACCAACTAATAGTGAGAAGATTGAGTTTCTTTTTAATTATGTGATCAAAATGTCATGAGAATAGGAGTAAAGGCTTGGAGTATCCTGCAGTGATAAATTTCTGATGAGGTAAATATTTTGTACCTATAAATCCCATGTGGATAGCTTTAGATGGGCTGTATGTGTGTTTGGTACTGCTTCTGTCAATGTTTATATTGAGCCATACTCAGACCCTGTACGTTACTACTTGATTCTCAGTTCTACCATAGCCATTTAGTTCTCAGTCCTGGAGACAAATAAAATTAGAACAAAGATGGGAAAACATTGACAATAGCAGCAAGTAATAACTGATAGTCAGCTTGCCAAAGGGGCTATAAGAAGTAAGATGCAGAGCTCAAAAAGTATGTAATAATTCTAGGTTTTACATAATGGATATGAATGTGTGAGCCTGATTTATCAAGATACGTGGGACTGAGGTAAGATTTATTTAAAAATAGTGATATTGAAAACGTTAACTCATTTGGTGCAGTGGTGTGCACCTGTAGTCACAAGTACTGAGGATGATGAGGCAGGAGTACAACTTGTTCCCAGAAATTTGGGCCAAGCCTGAGCAACATAGCGAGCCCCATCTTAAAGAAAAAAATTATTAAAAAAGGATAACCACCAAATATGTGGCAAATTTTTGGGGGGGTCCACTTCCTTTTTCAACAGTGTTATGTTGTTGAGAAATAGCTGAAATGAGTCAGAACTACTTGTTTCCTTAATATGTCAGGTTGAAAATGTTTCTCAACATCTTTGACACTCAATTTCAGTAACTGTAAAATGATACCTATATTATATATACACATATATCATTGATTTAATAGAATGATTAATAAAATACCCACTTATAACAAATATTCTCTATGTATGTAATGTATAATGCTGTCTCTTTATACACAGACACATACGTACTTAATGTGACATAGACACAGACTGATGTTCAATCAAGAGAAGCTAAAATTGCATTTTTGATTAGTAGGTAAAGGAAAATATAAAGTTACATTTTTAGGTAGGTCTGATTTCAAATGCGAACTATTGACCCTTTTCACCTTTTCCATTACTAATTGGATGAAGACTCTTCAGATTTGATTGCTATACTGTGACCAACATTTAAAATGGAATTTTTGAAATATAATGAGAAAAAGAGCTCCTCATGTGTTTAAGCTTCGATAGCCACACATTTCATCACACAGCAACTCAGAAGCTTATACAGTCAAACGCAGGTGGAATTGTCAATGATACTGTTTCCTTGTGCAAGAAGAAAACTGGTCTGACAAAAGAACAAAAACAGAAACAAACAAAAAAAGAAAATGGAACAAAAAACACATTCAAATTCACCAATCAGAAAGCTGACATCATCTAAAGCAAATTAAATGCTTGTTTCTTGTAGCTTTCTTTAACCAATATCTCATTATTCTGATCTCAATTCCATTCCCTGAAGCCATGAGCCACTCTCTTGAGTTTCTTTTTTCTCAAAAGGTGATGTAAGAATGAGAATAACGGCGGAGCAAGATGGCCGAATAGGAACAACTCCAGTCTCCAACTCCCAGCGCGAGCGACACAGAAGACCGGTGATTTCTGCATTTTCAACTGAGGTACTGGGGTCATCTCACTAGGGAGTGCCGGACAATCGGTGCTGGTCAGCTGCTGCAGCCTGACCAGCGAGAGCTGAAGCAGGGCGAGGCATCGCCTCACCTGGAAGCGCAAGGGGGAAGGGGATCCGCTTTCCTAGCCAGGGGAACTGAGACACACAACACCTGGAAAATCGGGTAACTCCCACCCCAATACTGCGCTGTAAGCATACAGGCATTCCAGGAGGATATATCCCACACCTGGCCGGGAGGGTCCCACGCCCACTAAGCCTCCCTCACTGCTAACACAGCAGTCTGCCGCGATCTATCCGCAAGGCAGCAGCGAGGCTGGGGGAGGGGCGCCTGCCATTGCTGAGGCTTAAGTAGGTAAACAAAGCCGCTGGGAAGCTCGAACTGGGTGGAGCTCACAGCAGCTCAAGGAAGCCTGCCTGTCTCTGTAGTCTCCACCTCTGGGGACAGCGCACAGCTGAAGACCAACAGGGGAAGTAGCGGGAGCCGGTGCAGACGCGAACGACTCTGTCTGACAGCTTTGGGGAGAGCCGCGGATCTCCCAACGCGGAGGTTGAGATCTGAGAACGGACAGACTGCCTGCTCAGGTGTGTCCCTGACCCCTGAGTAGCCTAGCTGGGAGAAATCCCCCACTAGGGGCAGTCTGACACCCCACACCTCACAGGGTGGAGTACACCCCTGAGAGGACACTTCCAAAGGAAGAATCAGACAGGTACACTCCCTGTTCAGCAATATTCTATCTTCGGCAACCTCTGCTGCTGATACCCAGGCAAACAGGGTCTGGAGTGGACCTCAAGCAATCTCCAACAGACCAACAGAGAGTCCTTCTGACTGTCAGAAGGAAAACTATCAAACAGGAAGGACACCTATACCAAAACCCCATCAGTTCGTCACCACCATCAAAGACCAGAGACAGATAAAACCACAAAGATGGGGAAGAAGCAGGGCAGAAAAGCTGGAAATTCAAAAAATAAGAGCGCATCTCCCCCTGCAAAGGAGCGCAGCCCATCACCAGCAACGGATCAAAGCTGGTCAGAGAATGACTTGGACGAGAGGAGAGAAGAAGGCTTCAGTCCATCAAACTTATCAGAGCTAAAGGAGGAATTACGTACCCAGCGCAAAGAAACTAAAAATCTTGAAAAAAGAGTGGAAGAATTGACAGCTAGACTCATTAATGCAGAGAAGATCATAAACGAAATGACAGAGATGAAAACCATGACACGAGAAATACGTGACAAATGCACAAGCTTCAGTAACCGACTCGATCAACTGGAAGAAAGAGTATCAGCGATTGAAGATCAAATGAATGAAATGAAGCGAGAAGAGAAACCAAAAGAAAAAAGAAGAAAAAGAAATGAGCAAAGCCTGCAAGAAGTATGGGATTACGTAAAAAGACCAAATCTACGTCTGATTGGGGTGCCTGAAAGTGAGGGGGAAAATGGAACCAAGTTGGAAAACACTCTTCAGGATATCATCCAGGAGAACTTCCCCAACCTAGTAGGGCAGGCCAACATTCAAATTCAGGAAATACAGAGAACGCCACAAAGATACTCCTCCAGAAGAGCAACTCCAAGACACATCATTGCCAGATTCACCAAAGTTGAAATGAAGGAAAAAATCTTAAGGGCAGCCAGAGAGAAAGGTCGGGTCACCCACAAAGGGAAGCCCATCAGACTAACAGCAGATCTCTCGGCAGAAACTCTACAAGCCAGAAGAGAGTGGGGGCCAATATTCAACGTTCTTAAAGAAAAGAATTTTAAACCCAGAATTTCATATCCAGCCAAACTAAGTTTCATAAGTGAAGGAGAAATAAAATCCTTTACAGATAAGCAAATGCTTAGAGATTTTGTCACCACCAGGCCTGCCTTACAAGAGACCCTGAAGGAAGCCCTAAACTTGGAAAGGAACAACCGCTACCAGCCATCGCAAAAACTTGGCAAAATGTAAAGACCATCGAGGCTAGGAAGAAACTGCATCAACTAACGAGCAAAATCACCAGTTAATATCATAATGGCAGGATCAAGTTCACACATAACAATATTAACCTTAAATGTTAATGGACTAAATGCTCCAATTAAAAGACACAGACTGGCAAACTGGATAAAGAGTCAAGACCCATCAGTCTGCTGTATTCAGGAGACCCATCTCACATGCAGAGACATACATAGGCTCAAAATAAAGGGATGGAGGAAGATCTACCAAGCAAATGGAGAACAAAAAAAAGCAGGGGTTGCAATCCTAGTCTCTGATAAAACAGACTTTAAACCATCAAAGATCAAAAGAGACAAAGAAGGCCATTACATAATGGTAAAGGGATCAATTCAACAGGAAGAGCTAACTCTCCTAAATATATATGCACCCAATACAGGAGCACCCAGATTCATAAAGCAAGTCCTTAGAGACTTACAAAGAGACTTAGACTCCCATACAATAATAATGGGGGACTTCAACACTCCGCTGTCAACATTAGACAGATCAACGAGACAGAAAGTTAACAAGGATATCCAGGAATTGAACTCATCTCTGCACCAAGCGGACCTAATAGACATCTATAGAACTCTCCACCCCAAATCAACAGAATATACATTCTTCTCAGCACCACATCGCACTTATTCCAAAATTGACCACATAATTGGAAGTAAAGTACTCCTCAGCAAATGTAAAAGAACAGAAATTATAACAAACTGTCTCTCAGACCACAGTGCAATCAAACTAGAACTCAGGACTAAGAAACTCAATCAAAACCGCTCAACTACATGGAAACTGAACAACCTGCTCCTGAATGACTACTGGGTACATAACGAAATGAAAGCGGAAATAAAGATGTTCTTTGAAACCAATGAGAACAAAGATACAACATACCAGAATCTCTGGGACACATTTAAAGCAGTGTGTAGAGGGAAATTTATAGCACTAAATGCCCACAAGAGAAAGCAGGAAAGATCTAAAATTGACACTCTAACATCACAATTAAAAGAACTAGAGAGGCAAGAGCAATCACATTCAAAAGCTAGCAGAAGGCAAGAAATAACTAAGATCAGAGCAGAACTGAAGGAGATAGAGACACAAAAAACCCTCCAAAAAATCAATGAATCCAGGAGTTGGTTTTTTGAAAAGATCAACAAAATTGACAGACCGCTAGCAAGGCTAATAAAGAAAAAAAGAGAGAGGAATCAAATAGATGCAATAAAAAATGATAAAGGGGATATCACCACTGACCCCACAGAAATACAAACTACCATCAGAGAATACTATAAACGCCTCTACGCAAATCAACTAGAAAATCTAGAAGAAATGGATAATTTCCTGGACACTTACACTCTCCCAAGGCTAAACCAGGAAGAAGTTGAATCCCTGAATAGACCAATAGCAGGCTCTGAAATTGAGGCAACAATTAATAGCCTACCCACCAAAAAAAGTCCAGGACCAGATGGATTCACAGCTGAATTCTACCAGAGGTACAAGGAGGAGCTGGTACCATTCCTTCTGAAACTATTCCAATCAATAGAAAAAGAGGGAATCCTCCCTAACTCATTTTATGAGGCCAACATCATCCTGATACCAAAGCCTGGCAGAGACACAACAAAAAAAGAGAATTTTAGACCAATATCCCTGATGAACATTGATGCAAAAATCCTCAATAAAATACTGGCAAACCGGATTCAGCAGCACATCAAAAAGCTTATCCACCATGATCAAGTGGGCTTCATCCCTGGGATGCAAGGCTGGTTCAACATTCGCAAATCAATAAACGTAATCCAGCATATAAACAGAACCAAAGACAAGAACCACATGATTGTCTCAATAGATGCAGAAAAGGCTTTTGACAAAATTCAACAGCCCTTCATGCTAAAAACGCTCAATAAATTCGGTATTGATGGAACGTACCTCAAAATAATAAGAGCTATTTATGACAAACCCACAGCTAATATCATACTGAATGGGCAAAAACTGGAAAAATTCCCTTTGAAAACTGGCACAAGACAGGGACGCCCTCTCTCACCACTCCTATTCAACATAGTGTTGGAAGTTCTGGCTAGGGCAATCAGGCAAGAGAAAGAAATCAAGGGTATCCAGTTAGGAAAAGAAGAAGTCAAATTGTCCCTGTTTGCAGATGACATGATTGTATATTTAGAAAACCCCATCGTCTCAGCCCAAAATCTCCTTAAGCTGATAAGCAACTTCAGCAAAGTCTCAGGATACAAAATTAATGTGCAAAAATCACAAGCATTCTTATACACCAGCAACAGACAAGCAGAGAGCCAAATCAGGAATGAACTTCCATTCACAATTGCTTCAAAGAGAATAAAATACCTAGGAATCCAGCTTACAAGGGATGTAAAGGACCTCTTCAAGGAGAACTACAAACCACTGCTCAGTGAAATCAAAGAGGACACAAACAAATGGAAGAACATACCATGCTCATGGATAGGAAGAATCAATATCGTGAAAATGGCCATACTCCCCAAGGTTATTTATAGATTCAATGCCATCCCCATCAAGCTACCAATGACTTTCTTCACAGAATTGGAAAAAACTGCTTTAAAGTTCATATGGAACCAAAAAAGAGCCCACATTGCCAAGACAATCCTAAGTCAAAAGGACAAAGCTGGAGGCGTCACGCTACCTGACTTCAAACTATACTACAAGGCTACAGTAACCAAAACAGCATGGTACTGGTACCAAAACAGAGATATAGACCAATGGAACAGAACAGAGTCCTCAGAAATAATACCGCACATCTACAGCCATCTGATCTTTGACAAACCTGAGAGAAACAAGAAATGGGGAAAGGATTCCCTATTTAATAAATGGTGCTGGGAAAATTGGCTAGCCATAAGTAGAAAGCTGAAACTGGATCCTTTCCTTACCCCTTATACGAAGATTAATTCAAGATGGATTAGAGACTTAAATGTTAGACCTAATACCATAAAAACCCTAGAAGAAAATCTAGGTAGTACCATTCAGGACATAGGCATGGGCAAGGACTTCATGTCTAAAACACCAAAAGCAACGGCAGCAAAAGCCAAAATTGACAAATGGGATCTAATTAAACTAAAGAGCTTTTGCACAGCAAAAGAAACTACCATCAGAGTGAACAGGCAACCTACAGAATGGGAGAAAATTTTTGCAACCTACTCATCTGACAAAGGGCTAATATCCAGAATCTACAAAGAACTCAAACAAATATACGAGAAAAAAACAAACAACCCCATCAAAAAGTGGGGAAAGGATATGAACAGACATTACTCAAAAGAAGATATTCATACAGCCAACAGACACATGAAAAAATGCTCATCATCACTGGCCATCAGAGAAATGCAAATCAAAACCACAATGAGATACCATCTCACACCAGTTAGAATGGCAACCATTAAGAAGTCAGGAAACAACAGGTGTTGGAGAGGATGTGGAGAAATAGGAACACTTTTACACTGTTGGTGGGATTGTAAACTAGTTCAACCATTATGGAAAACAGTATGGCAATTCCTCAAGGATCTAGAACTAGATGTACCATATGACCCAGCCATCCCACTACTGGGTATATACCCAAAGGATTATAAATTAGTCTACTACAAAGACACATGTACACGTATGTTTATTGCGGCACTATTCACAATAGCAAAGACTTGGAATCAACCCAAATGTCCATCTGTGACAGACTGGATTAAGAAAATGTGGCACATATACACCATGGAATACTATGCAGCCATAAAAAAGGATGAGTTTGCGTCCTTTGTAGGGACATGGATGCAGCTGGAAACCATCATTCTTAGCAAACTATCACAAGAAGAGAAAACCAAACACCGCATGTTCTCACTCATAGGTGGGAACTGAACAATGAGATCACTTGGACTCGGGAAGGGGAACATCACACACTGGGGTCTATCATGGGGAGGGGGGAGGGGGGAGGAGGGAGGGATTGCATTGGGGAGTTATACATGATATAAATGATGAATTGATGGGTGCTGACGAGTTGATGGGTGCAGCACACCAACATGGCATAAGTATACATATGTAACAAACCTGCACGTTATGCACATGTACCCTAGAACTTAAAGTATAATAAAAAAAAAAAAAAAATCAAAAAGAGGGCAAAGGATATGAACAGACACTTCTCAAAAGAAGACATTTATGAAAAAAGCTCATCATCACTGGTCATTAGAGAAATGCAAATCAAAACCACAATGAAATAGCATCTTATGACAGTTAGAAGGGTGATCATTAAAAAGTGAGGAAACAACAGATGCTGGAGAGGATGTGGAGAAATAGCAAAGCTTTTACACTGTTGGTGGGAGTGTAAATTAATTCAACCATTGTGGAACACAGTGTGGCAATTACTCAAGGATCTAGAACCAGAAATACCATTAGACTCAGCAATCCCATTACTGGATATATACACAAAAGATTATAAATCATTCTACTATAAAGACACATGCACACGTATGTTTATTGCAGCACTGTTCAGAATAGCAAAGACGTGGAGCCAACCCAAATGTCCATCAATGATTGACTGCATGAAGAAATGTGGCACATATATGCCATGAAATACTATGCAGTCATAGAAAAGGATGCGTTCTTATCCTTTGCTGGGACATGGATGAAGCTGGAAACCATCATTCTCAGCAAACTAACACAGGAACAGAAAACCAAACACTGAATGTTCTCACTTATAGGTGGGAGTTGAACAATGAGAACACATGGACACAGGGAGGGGAACATCACACACTGGGCCCTGTCATGGGGTGGGGAGGTTAGGGGAGGGATAGCATTATGAAAAATACCCAATGTAGATGACGAGTTGATGGGTGCATCAAACCACCATAGCACATATATGCCTATGTAACAAACCTGCATCTTCTGCACATGTATCCTAGAACTTAAAGTATGATAAAAAAAAATTGGTAAGCTTGACTTTATTAAAATTAAAAATGTCTACTCTGCAAAAAGACTGCAGAGGGAATGAAAATATGAGCCACAGACTAAGAGAAAATACTTATGAAATATAGATTTGTTAAAGAACTGTTATCCAAAATACACGAAGAACTCTTAAAATTCAACAAGAAAACAACCAATTAAAAGCAGGCTAAAGATATTAATGGGAATCTCACCAAAGTAGATATATTGATGAACAATGAGCAAATGAAACAAACTTCATATTACATGGACTTTGGATTATAATGATATGAAAATGTAGGTTTTTCTTTTTTTCTATTTTTTTTTTTTTTTTTTTTGAGACGGAGTCTCGCTCTGTTGCCCAGGCTGGAGTGCAGTGGCCAGATCTCAGCTCACTGCAAGCTCCGCCTCCCGGGTTTACACCATTCTCCTGCCTCAGCCTCCCGAGTAGCTGGGACTACAGGCGTGCGCCACCTTGCCTGGCTAGTTTTTTTGTATTTTTTAGTAGAGACGGGGTTTCACCATGTTAGCCAGGATGGTCTCAATCTCCTGACCTCGTGATCTGCCCGTCTCGGCCTCCCAAAGTGCTGGGATTACAGGCTTGAGCCACCGCGCCCAGCCTAAAAGGTAGGTTTTTCAATTGTAACTAATGTACCATTCTGGTAAATGATGCTGATAATGGAGTAAACTATGCTTCTGTGGGCTCAGGGATTATGTAGAAAAATAGTCATACCTTTCTATCAATGTAGCTGTGAACCTAAAATTCCTCTAAAAAATAGAGTCTTAAAAAAATCTACTGGCTAGAAAATTTAGATTATGTCTATAAAAATTCTGAATAGGATTAAATTTTATTCAGAATATGATTAAATAAATGACAAAGGCATGTCATAGACAATATGATTTACTTGAGTTGGGAAAATATCACCATGGTCTTTTGAAATTCAGAGGTATTATATACATCGGCATGTTGGTAACTGGGCTTTGTGAAGAAGGTAGTATTTTCCTAAGATTAGAGATTGATGGAAAAACAGGGCATCCCTTTCTTCTGCAGAAAAAAACAAACCCAGCCACTCTCAATAAATACAGATATGTTAGTAAATATATCTCTTAATCGATGACTTTCACGTTATGAGAGCTAGTTCTGCTTTTCACTCTTAGGAGCTACAAGACTTTCAATTAGAGATATTAGTCATTTACAGCTCAACTGGGTAAAGAGTTGATTAGCGAGACTAGAGAAAAAAATAGTAAGGCCGGATTGTGATGAAGGGATTTACCAAGCCTTTTAGAAGTGGTACTGTATTGAGATTAGTGGGTGAGATCAGAACAGAATTCAGTGAAAAAAATGAATTACATAGTGGATAAGAAGTGTCAGATAAAAAAGGAAGCCTAAATGTAAACCAACTAATAGTGAGAAGATTGAGTTTCTTTTTAATTATGTGATCAAAATGTCATGAGAATAGGAGTAAAGGCTTGGAGTATCCTGCAGTGATAAATTTCTGATGAGGTAAATATTTTGTACCTATAAATCCCATGTGGATAGCTTTAGATGGGCTGTATGTGTGTTTGGTACTGCTTCTGTCAATGTTTATATTGAGCCATACTCAGACCCTGTACGTTACTACTTGATTCTCAGTTCTACCATAGCCATTTAGTTCTCAGTCCTGGAGACAAATAAAATTAGAACAAAGATGGGAAAACATTGACAATAGCAGCAAGTAATAACCGATAGTCAGCTTGCCAAAGGGGCTATAAGAAGTAAGATGCAGAGCTCAAAAAGTATGTAATAATTCTAGGTTTTACATAATGGATATGAATGTGTGAGCCTGATTTATCAAGATACGTGGGACTGAGGTAAGATTTATTTAAAAATAGTGATATTGAAAACGTTAACTCATTTGGTGCAGTGGTGTGCACCTGTAGTCACAAGTACTGAGGATGATGAGGCAGGAGTACAACTTGTTCCCAGAAATTTGGGCCAAGCCTGAGCAACATAGCGAGCCCCATCTTAAAGAAAAAAATTATTAAAAAAGGATAACCACCAAATATGTGGCAAATTTTTGGGGGGGTCCACTTCCTTTTTCAACAGTGTTATGTTGTTGAGAAATAGCTGAAATGAGTCAGAACTACTTGTTTCCTTAATATGTCAGGTTGAAAATGTTTCTCAACATCTTTGACACTCAATTTCAGTAACTGTAAAATGATACCTATATTATATATACACATATATCATTGATTTAATAGAATGATTAATAAAATACCCACTTATAACAAATATTCTCTATGTATGTAATGTATAATGCTGTCTCTTTATACACAGACACATACGTACTTAATGTGACATAGACACAGACTGATGTTCAATCAAGAGAAGCTAAAATTGCATTTTTGATTAGTAGGTAAAGGAAAATATAAAGTTACATTTTTAGGTAGGTCTGATTTCAAATGCGAACTATTGACCCTTTTCACCTTTTCCATTACTAATTGGATGAAGACTCTTCAGATTTGATTGCTATACTGTGACCAACATTTAAAATGGAATTTTTGAAATATAATGAGAAAAAGAGCTCCTCATGTGTTTAAGCTTCGATAGCCACACATTTCATCACACAGCAACTCAGAAGCTTATACAGTCAAACGCAGGTGGAATTGTCAATGATACTGTTTCCTTGTGCAAGAAGAA
The DNA here is from genome assembly GCF_007565055.1 of Rhinopithecus roxellana. Classification (NCBI taxonomy): domain Eukaryota; kingdom Metazoa; phylum Chordata; class Mammalia; order Primates; family Cercopithecidae; genus Rhinopithecus; species Rhinopithecus roxellana. The sequence goes on along the minus strand of NC_044549.1, from coordinate 114,819,035 downwards.
AACTGGTCTGACAAAAGAACAAAAACAGAAACAAACAAAAAAAGAAAATGGAACAAAAAACACATTCAAATTCACCAATCAGAAAGCTGACATCATCTAAAGCAAATTAAATGCTTGTTTCTTGTAGCTTTCTTTAACCAATATCTCATTATTCTGATCTCAATTCCATTCCCTGAAGCCATGAGCCACTCTCTTGAGTTTCTTTTTTCTCAAAAGGTGATGTAAGAATGAGAATAACGGCGGAGCAAGATGGCCGAATAGGAACAACTCCAGTCTCCAACTCCCAGCGCGAGCGACACAGAAGACCGGTGATTTCTGCATTTTCAACTGAGGTACTGGGGTCATCTCACTAGGGAGTGCCGGACAATCGGTGCTGGTCAGCTGCTGCAGCCTGACCAGCGAGAGCTGAAGCAGGGCGAGGCATCGCCTCACCTGGAAGCGCAAGGGGGAAGGGGATCCGCTTTCCTAGCCAGGGGAACTGAGACACACAACACCTGGAAAATCGGGTAACTCCCACCCCAATACTGCGCTGTAAGCATACAGGCATTCCAGGAGGATATATCCCACACCTGGCCGGGAGGGTCCCACGCCCACTAAGCCTCCCTCACTGCTAACACAGCAGTCTGCCGCGATCTATCCGCAAGGCAGCAGCGAGGCTGGGGGAGGGGCGCCTGCCATTGCTGAGGCTTAAGTAGGTAAACAAAGCCGCTGGGAAGCTCGAACTGGGTGGAGCTCACAGCAGCTCAAGGAAGCCTGCCTGTCTCTGTAGTCTCCACCTCTGGGGACAGCGCACAGCTGAAGACCAACAGGGGAAGTAGCGGGAGCCGGTGCAGACGCGAACGACTCTGTCTGACAGCTTTGGGGAGAGCCGCGGATCTCCCAACGCGGAGGTTGAGATCTGAGAACGGACAGACTGCCTGCTCAGGTGTGTCCCTGACCCCTGAGTAGCCTAGCTGGGAGAAATCCCCCACTAGGGGCAGTCTGACACCCCACACCTCACAGGGTGGAGTACACCCCTGAGAGGACACTTCCAAAGGAAGAATCAGACAGGTACACTCCCTGTTCAGCAATATTCTATCTTCGGCAACCTCTGCTGCTGATACCCAGGCAAACAGGGTCTGGAGTGGACCTCAAGCAATCTCCAACAGACCAACAGAGAGTCCTTCTGACTGTCAGAAGGAAAACTATCAAACAGGAAGGACACCTATACCAAAACCCCATCAGTTCGTCACCACCATCAAAGACCAGAGACAGATAAAACCACAAAGATGAGGAAGAAGCAGGGCAGAAAAGCTGGAAATTCAAAAAATAAGAGCGCATCTCCCCCTGCAAAGGAGCGCAGCCCATCACCAGCAACGGATCAAAGCTGGTCAGAGAATGAATTGGACGAGAGGAGAGAAGAAGGCTTCAGTCCATCAAACTTATCAGAGCTAAAGGAGGAATTACGTACCCAGCGCAAAGAAACTAAAAATCTTGAAAAAAGAGTGGAAGAATTGACAGCTAGACTAATTAATACAGAGAAGATCATAAACGAAATGACAGAGATGAAAACCATGACACGAGAAATACGTGACAAATGCACAAGCTTCAGTAACCGACTCGATCAACTGGAAGAAAGAGTATCAGCGATTGAAGATCAAATGAATGAAATGAAGCGAGAAGAGAAACCAAAAGAAAAAAGAAGAAAAAGAAATGAGCAAAGCCTGCAAGAAGTATGGGATTACGTAAAAAGACCAAATCTACGTCTGATTGGGGTGCCTGAAAGTGAGGGGGAAAATGGAACCAAGTTGGAAAACACTCTTCAGGATATCATCCAGGAGAACTTCCCCAACCTAGTAGGGCAGGCCAACATTCAAATTCAGGAAATACAGAGAACGCCACAAAGATACTCCTCCAGAAGAGCAACTCCAAGACACATCATTGCCAGATTCACCAAAGTTGAAATGAAGGAAAAAATCTTAAGGGCAGCCAGAGAGAAAGGTCGGGTCACCCACAAAGGGAAGCCCATCAGACTAACAGCAGATCTCTCGGCAGAAACTCTACAAGCCAGAAGAGAGTGGGGGCCAATATTCAACGTTCTTAAAGAAAAGAATTTTAAACCCAGAATTTCATATCCAGCCAAACTAAGTTTCATAAGTGAAGGAGAAATAAAATCCTTTACAGATAAGCAAATGCTTAGAGATTTTGTCACCACCAGGCCTGCCTTACAAGAGACCCTGAAGGAAGCCCTAAACATGGAAAGGAACAACCGGTACCAGCCATCGCAAAAACTTGGCAAAATGTAAAGACCATCGAGGCTAGGAAGAAACTGCATCAACTAACGAGCAAAATAACCAGTTAATATCATAATGGCAGGATCAAGTTCACACATAACAATATTAACCTTAAATGTTAATGGACTAAATGCTCCAATTAAAAGACACAGACTGGCAAACTGGATAAAGAGTCAAGACCCATCAGTCTGCTGTATTCAGGAGACCCATCTCACATGCAGAGACATACATAGGCTCAAAATAAAGGGATGGAGGAAGATCTACCAAGCAAATGGAGAACAAAAAAAAGCAGGGGTTGCAATCCTAGTCTCTGATAAAACAGACTTTAAACCATCAAAGATCAAAAGAGACAAAGAAGGCCATTACATAATGGTAAAGGGATCAATTCAACAGGAAGAGCTAACTCTCCTAAATATATATGCACCCAATACAGGAGCACCCAGATTCATAAAGCAAGTCCTTAGAGACTTACAAAGAGACTTAGACTCCCATACAATAATAATGGGGGACTTCAACACTCCGCTGTCAACATTAGACAGATCAACGAGACAGAAAGTTAACAAGGATATCCAGGAATTGAACTCATCTCTGCACCAAGCGGACCTAATAGACATCTATAGAACTCTCCACCCCAAATCAACAGAATATACATTCTTCTCAGCACCACATCGCACTTATTCCAAAATTGACCACATAATTGGAAGTAAAGTACTCCTCAGCAAATGTAAAAGAACAGAAATTATAACAAACTGTCTCTCAGACCACAGTGCAATCAAACTAGAACTCAGGACTAAGAAACTCAATCAAAACCGCTCTACTACATGGAAACTGAACAACCTGCTCCTGAATGACTACTGGGTACATAACGAAATGAAAGCGGAAATAAAGATGTTCTTTGAAACCAATGAGAACAAAGATACAACATACCAGAATCTCTGGGACACATTTAAAGCAGTGTGTAGAGGGAAATTTATAGCACTAAATGCCCACAAGAGAAAGCAGGAAAGATCTAAAATTGACACTCTAACATCACAATTAAAAGAACTAGAGAGGCAAGAGCAATCACATTCAAAAGCTAGCAGAAGGCAAGAAATAACTAAGATCAGAGCAGAAATGAAGGAGATAGAGACACAAAAAACCCTCCAAAAAATCAATGAATCCAGGAGTTGGTTTTTTGAAAAGATCAACAAAATTGACAGACCGCTAGCAAGGCTAATAAAGAAAAAAAGAGAGAGGAATCAAATAGATGCAATAAAAAATGATAAAGGGGATATCACCACTGACCCCACAGAAATACAAACTACCATCAGAGAATACTATAAACGCCTCTACGCAAATCAACTAGAAAATCTAGAAGAAATGGATAATTTCCTGGACACTTACACTCTCCCAAGGCTAAACCAGGAAGAAGTTGAATCCCTGAATAGACCAATAGCAGGCTCTGAAATTGAGGCAACAATTAATAGCCTACCCACCAAAAAAAGTCCAGGACCAGATGGATTCACAGCTGAATTCTACCAGAGGTACAAGGAGGAGCTGGTACCATTCCTTCTGAAACTATTCCAATCAATAGAAAAAGAGGGAATCCTCCCTAACTCATTTTATGAGGCCAACATCATCCTGATACCAAAGCCTGGCAGAGACACAACAAAAAAAGAGAATTTTAGACCAATATCCCTGATGAACATTGATGCAAAAATCCTCAATAAAATACTGGCAAACCGGATTCAGCAGCACATCAAAAAGCTTATCCACCATGATCAAGTGGGCTTCATCCCTGGGATGCAAGGCTGGTTCAACATTCGCAAATCAATAAACGTAATCCAGCATATAAACAGAACCAAAGACAAGAACCACATGATTGTCTCAATAGATGCAGAAAAGGCTTTTGACAAAATTCAACAGCCCTTCATGCTAAAAACGCTCAATAAATTCGGTATTGATGGAACGTACCTCAAAATAATAAGAGCTATTTATGACAAACCCACAGCCAATATCATACTGAATGGGCAAAAACTGGAAAAATTCCCTTTGAAAACTGGCACAAGACAGGGATGCCCTCTCTCACCACTCCTATTCAACATAGTGTTGGAAGTTCTGGCTAGGGCAATCAGGCAAGAGAAAGAAATCAAGGGTATCCAGTTAGGAAAAGAAGAAGTCAAATTGTCCCTGTTTGCAGATGACATGATTGTATATTTAGAAAACCCCATCGTCTCAGCCCAAAATCTCCTTAAGCTGATAAGCAACTTCAGCAAAGTCTCAGGATACAAAATTAATGTGCAAAAATCACAAGCATTCTTATACACCAGCAACAGACAAGCAGAGAGCCAAATCAGGAATGAACTTCCATTCACAATTGCTTCAAAGAGAATAAAATACCTAGGAATCCAGCTTACAAGGGATGTAAAGGACCTCTTCAAGGAGAACTACAAACCACTGCTCAGTGAAATCAAAGAGGACACAAACAAATGGAAGAACATACCATGCTCATGGATAGGAAGAATCAATATCGTGAAAATGGCCATACTCCCCAAGGTTATTTATAGATTCAATGCCATCCCCATCAAGCTACCAATGACTTTCTTCACGGAATTGGAAAAAACTGCTTTAAAGTTCATATGGAACCAAAAAAGAGCCCGCATTGCCAAGACAATCCTAAGTCAAAAGGACAAAGCTGGAGGCGTCACGCTACCTGACTTCAAACTATACTACAAGGCTACAGTAACCAAAACAGCATGGTACTGGTACCAAAACAGAGATATAGACCAATGGAACAGAACAGAGTCCTCAGAAATAATACCGCACATCTACAGCCATCTGATCTTTGACAAACCTGAGAGAAACAAGAAATGGGGAAAGGATTCCCTATTTAATAAATGGTGCTGGGAAAATTGGCTAGCCATAAGTAGAAAGCTGAAACTGGATCCTTTCCTTACCCCTTATACGAAGATTAATTCAAGATGGATTAGAGACTTAAATGTTAGACCTAATACCATAAAAACCCTAGAAGAAAATCTAGGTAGTACCATTCAGGACATAGGCATGGGCAAGGACTTCATGTCTAAAACACCAAAAGCAACGGCAGCAAAAGCCATAATTGACAAATGGGATCTAATTAAACTAAAGAGCTTTTGCACAGCAAAAGAAACTACCATCAGAGTGAACAGGCAACCTACAGAATGGGAGAAAATTTTTGCAACCTACTCATCTGACAAAGGGCTAATATCCAGAATCTACAAAGAACTCAAACAAATATACGAGAAAAAAACAAACAACCCCATCAAAAAGTGGGGAAAGGATATGAACAGACATTTCTCAAAAGAAGATATTCATACAGCCAACAGACACATGAAAAAATGCTCATCATCACTGGCCATCAGAGAAATGCAAATCAAAACCACAATGAGATACCATCTCACACCAGTTAGAATGGCAACCATTAAGAAGTCAGGAAACAACAGGTGTTGGAGAGGATGTGGAGAAATAGGAACACTTTTACACTGTTGGTGGGATTGTAAACTAGTTCAACCATTATGGAAAACAGTATGGCAATTCCTCAAGGATCTAGAACTAGATGTACCATATGACCCAGCCATCCCACTACTGGGTATATACCCAAAGGATTATAAATTAGTCTACTACAAAGACACATGTACACGTATGTTTATTGCGGCACTATTCACAATAGCAAAGACTTGGAATCAACCCAAATGTCCATCTGTGACAGACTGGATTAAGAAAATGTGGCACATATACACCATGGAATACTATGCAGCCATAAAAAAGGATGAGTTTGCGTCCTTTGTAGGGACATGGATGCAGCTGGAAACCATCATTCTTAGCAAACTATCACAAGAAGAGAAAACCAAACACCGCATGTTCTCACTCATAGGTGGGAACTGAACAATGAGATCACTTGGACTCGGGAAGGGGAACATCACACACTGGGGTCTATCATGGGGAGGGGGGAGGGGGGAGGAGGGAGGGATTGCATTGGGGAGTTATACATGATATAAATGATGAATTGATGGGTGCTGACGAGTTGATGGGTGCAGCACACCAACATGGCATAAGTATACATATGTAACAAACCTGCACGTTATGCACATGTACCCTAGAACTTAAAGTATAATAAAAAAAAAAAAAAAAAAAAAAAAAAAAAAAAAAAAAGACCAAATCTACGTCTGATTGGGGTGCCTGAAAGTGAGGGGGAAAATGGAACCAAGTTGGAAAACACTCTTCAGGATATCATCCAGGAGAACTTCCCCAACCTAGTAGGGCAGGCCAACATTCAAATTCAGGAAATACAGAGAACGCCACAAAGATACTCCTCCAGAAGAGCAACTCCAAGACACATCATTGCCAGATTCACCAAAGTTGAAATGAAGGAAAAAATCTTAAGGGCAGCCAGAGAGAAAGGTCGGGTCACCCACAAAGGGAAGCCCATCAGACTAACAGCAGATCTCTCGGCAGAAACTCTACAAGCCAGAAGAGAGTGGGGGCCAATATTCAACGTTCTTAAAGAAAAGAATTTTAAACCCAGAATTTCATATCCAGCCAAACTAAGTTTCATAAGTGAAGGAGAAATAAAATCCTTTACAGATAAGCAAATGCTTAGAGATTTTGTCACCACCAGGCCTGCCTTACAAGAGACCCTGAAGGAAGCCCTAAACTTGGAAAGGAACAACCGCTACCAGCCATCGCAAAAACTTGGCAAAATGTAAAGACCATCGAGGCTAGGAAGAAACTGCATCAACTAACGAGCAAAATCACCAGTTAATATCATAATGGCAGGATCAAGTTCACACATAACAATATTAACCTTAAATGTTAATGGACTAAATGCTCCAATTAAAAGACACAGACTGGCAAACTGGATAAAGAGTCAAGACCCATCAGTCTGCTGTATTCAGGAGACCCATCTCACATGCAGAGACATACATAGGCTCAAAATAAAGGGATGGAGGAAGATCTACCAAGCAAATGGAGAACAAAAAAAAGCAGGGGTTGCAATCCTAGTCTCTGATAAAACAGACTTTAAACCATCAAAGATCAAAAGAGACAAAGAAGGCCATTACATAATGGTAAAGGGATCAATTCAACAGGAAGAGCTAACTCTCCTAAATATATATGCACCCAATACAGGAGCACCCAGATTCATAAAGCAAGTCCTTAGAGACTTACAAAGAGACTTAGACTCCCATACAATAATAATGGGGGACTTCAACACTCCGCTGTCAACATTAGACAGATCAACGAGACAGAAAGTTAACAAGGATATCCAGGAATTGAACTCATCTCTGCACCAAGCGGACCTAATAGACATCTATAGAACTCTCCACCCCATATCAACAGAATATACATTCTTCTCAGCACCACATCGCACTTATTCCAAAATTGACCACATAATTGGAAGTAAAGTACTCCTCAGCAAATGTAAAAGAACAGAAATTATAACAAACTGTCTCTCAGACCACAGTGCAATCAAACTAGAACTCAGGACTAAGAAACTCAATCAAAACCGCTCAACTACATGGAAACTGAACAACCTGCTCCTGAATGACTACTGGGTACATAACGAAATGAAAGCGGAAATAAAGATGTTCTTTGAAACCAATGAGAACAAAGATACAACATACCAGAATCTCTGGGACACATTTAAAGCAGTGTGTAGAGGGAAATTTATAGCACTAAATGCCCACAAGAGAAAGCAGGAAAGATCTAAAATTGACACTCTAACATCACAATTAAAAGAACTAGAGAGGCAAGAGCAATCACATTCAAAAGCTAGCAGAAGGCAAGAAATAACTAAGATCAGAGCAGAACTGAAGGAGATAGAGACACAAAAAACCCTCCAAAAAATCAATGAATCCAGGAGTTGGTTTTTTGAAAAGATCAACAAAATTGACAGACCGCTAGCAAGGCTAATAAAGAAAAAAAGAGAGAGGAATCAAATAGATGCAATAAAAAATGATAAAGGGGATATCACCACTGACCCCACAGAAATACAAACTACCATCAGAGAATACTATAAACGCCTCTACGCAAATCAACTAGAAAATCTAGAAGAAATGGATAATTTCCTGGACACTTACACTCTCCCAAGGCTAAACCAGGAAGAAGTTGAATCCCTGAATAGACCAATAGCAGGCTCTGAAATTGAGGCAACAATTAATAGCCTACCCACCAAAAAAAGTCCAGGACCAGATGGATTCACAGCTGAATTCTACCAGAGGTACAAGGAGGAGCTGGTACCATTCCTTCTGAAACTATTCCAATCAATAGAAAAAGAGGGAATCCTCCCTAACTCATTTTATGAGGCCAACATCATCCTGATACCAAAGCCTGGCAGAGACACAACAAAAAAAGAGAATTTTAGACCAATATCCCTGATGAACATTGATGCAAAAATCCTCAATAAAATACTGGCAAACCGGATTCAGCAGCACATCAAAAAGCTTATCCACCATGATCAAGTGGGCTTCATCCCTGGGATGCAAGGCTGGTTCAACATTCGCAAATCAATAAACGTAATCCAGCATATAAACAGAACCAAAGACAAGAACCACATGATTGTCTCAATAGATGCAGAAAAGGCTTTTGACAAAATTCAACAGCCCTTCATGCTAAAAACGCTCAATAAATTCGGTATTGATGGAACGTACCTCAAAATAATAAGAGCTATTTATGACAAACCCACAGCTAATATCATACTGAATGGGCAAAAACTGGAAAAATTCCCTTTGAAAACTGGCACAAGACAGGGATGCCCTCTCTCACCACTCCTATTCAACATAGTGTTGGAAGTTCTGGCTAGGGCAATCAGGCAAGAGAAAGAAATCAAGGGTATCCAGTTAGGAAAAGAAGAAGTCAAATTGTCCCTGTTTGCAGATGACATGATTGTATATTTAGAAAACCCCATCGTCTCAGCCCAAAATCTCCTTAAGCTGATAAGCAACTTCAGCAAAGTCTCAGGATACAAAATTAATGTGCAAAAATCACAAGCATTCTTATACACCAGCAACAGACAAGCAGAGAGCCAAATCAGGAATGAACTTCCATTCACAATTGCTTCAAAGAGAATAAAATACCTAGGAATCCAGCTTACAAGGGATGTAAAGGACCTCTTCAAGGAGAACTACAAACCACTGCTCAGTGAAATCAAAGAGGACACAAACAAATGGAAGAACATACCATGCTCATGGATAGGAAGAATCAATATCGTGAAAATGGCCATACTCCCCAAGGTTATTTATAGATTCAATGCCATCCCCATCAAGCTACCAATGACTTTCTTCACAGAATTGGAAAAAACTGCTTTAAAGTTCATATGGAACCAAAAAAGAGCCCACATTGCCAAGACAATCCTAAGTCAAAAGGACAAAGCTGGAGGCGTCATGCTACCTGACTTCAAACTATACTACAAGGCTACAGTAACCAAAACAGCATGGTACTGGTACCAAAACAGAGATATAGACCAATGGAACAGAACAGAGTCCTCAGAAATAATACCGCACATCTACAGCCATCTGATCTTTGACAAACCTGAGAGAAACAAGAAATGGGGAAAGGATTCCCTATTTAATAAATGGTGCTGGGAAAATTGG